>NW_024080814.1:170115-305620 GCF_003009895.1 Hyaena hyaena | reverse complement strand
CCCCCCCCCCCCCCCCCCCCGCTGTCTTCTAGGTGACAGCCACCTATACTGCTGAACTAATATGTTCTGATGAGATAATGAAAATGATGGCTTTACGTGTTTCCTTTTCTCCTGCCTTATTTCAACAAAAACTTCTAGCTGTCAGTGCCTGATAGCATCATGGCAGAACCAGTAAAGAAAGCTTTTGGCAATTGGCACTTTTTTTCGCCTTTAAATCACAGTGTGTAGTTGGTAGTCCTCAGGGGGCTAGCTCTGGGTCACTGTACTTGTTTGCTAATTAAGGAAGCGTTCTGAACAAATGCAGTTCCTGAAATAGAACATCAAGTCCACCACTCTTGGCAAGAAAGTAGTAATTCAAGGCCAAAACAATGGAGAGTGACAGTGATTCACTTTGGTCCTGAGCTCCCAAGTCTGGAAGTTGCTAGAAGATGCTCTGTTGCTCATCTAGGATAATGTTCATGTCCTACTCAAAGTAAAAGTCCCTACTAAGCCAGACATAACAGTGCCGGTAGTAGTCTCTGTTAAGTCAGAATGAGTTGCTCTTTTGATATTGTAGGGGAAAACATGATTAAATAAAATAGCCAATTTGAATATTGAGGGTTTTTTAAATTGTTTTTTTGTTTGGTTTTGTTTTCCGTTTTGTTTTTGTTTCTTAGAATTTCTATCTCTTAGAATTTCTTTTTTTAATGTTTTATTTCTAGGAGAGAGAGAGAGAGACAGCGTGAGCAGGGAAGGGTCAGAGAGAGAGGGAGACACAGACTCTGAAACAGGCTCCAGGCTCTGAGCGGGCAGTCAGCACAGAGCCCGACGCGGGGCTCGAACCCACGAACCGTGAGATCATGACCTAAGCGAAAGTCGGACGCTTAACCGACTAAGCCACCCAGGCGCCCCTCTATCTCTTAGAATTTCTATGTTTTTTAGAATCAAGAGTAGTTGATTTTTAGGCTTAGAAAGTAGAGAATTTTTCATTTGTTAATCTTGTCCTGTATCACCATCTTCTTTCCTTAGTAATTCACTTTTCCATTCTCAATTTTGCTCCCATCTACTTTCTTTACATTCCATTCCCCTCTTTAATGCTTCCTGAATTCTTTTCTTTCCTTTTCACATTCATCCTTTCTCCTTTTTAAGAATGCTTGCCCACCTTTTTACCTGACTGCCAGGTTCTTTTATCTTGCAGTACTGCTTCTCCTTATCTAGCTTAAATGCATCTTCCAAACCTACAGAGTGAGGCAAACACTTGTTGGCCTCATTATAATAAGTTGTCAGGGAGTCAGGAAATGGAACAGCCGGCTGTATGTTGGCGTGAGCTTTCCTTTAGCACTGGCCACTCTAGACTCATCATTAAACATGTTCTTTTAGAATCAAGTTAGCCTGCTCAGCACACTGGCCATGGAGGGTGTTTCTTATTCATGCCAGGGTTACCTCCCTGCCTTCGTGCAACCATGTACAGACTCCTTATCTACACACACACACACACACACACACACACACACACACACATGTATTTACTCTTATAAATGGGATTTGATATAGCCTTTAATTTGCAGTTTGCCTTCAAGGAAGTTCATTGCAGTACTTTTAGATACGCTCCCTCAACTGAATCAGTTTTAATAAAACATAAGTTAGTGGAAGGGGGCTTAAATTTGCCAATCCAGATAAAGTGTACAGGATCATTGTAATGTGAGCTTTCTAAATAAGAATTTGCTGGAATAAATATGATGCCTTGGAGAGAATTTGGCAATACCATCAACTAATTAAGGAGAAAGAAACAGTGACACCACCTTTGGAAGGAATCTCAGATGCTGTATAATTCCACTTTATTCTTGAGAAACCTTGATTACTATGACATAGGTGATCCAGATAAAACATTAATCTCAGGACCTTGAGGGAGGGAGAAATGGATTTGTTTCCAGTTCCAGAGCATATCGGTGGAGAAATCAAGACTTGATCTCAGTTCTTGGCAATTTATAGTGCAGAAATTTGGATTTTTCCCCCTGAGAATATTACCTTAAAGTTACTATGAAATTCTTTATTCTTAAAAAAAAAATCTTCATGCAGTCTCAGAATAGAAGCATCTTTATAGTAGCTCTCTGGCCACCCAAACCGAAGTATTCATTGAGAAGGACTCATATGAAGGCATATGGTAGAAAATAAAACATTTAGAACTATTTGATCTGACACTGTTAGCATATTGATGATATAGCCTTTTTTCCCTCTTTCTGGCAACTCATTTTTAGTAAACTTGATATATCCTAAACTTTTGTTGAAAGGAGAATAACAACTTTATTTTGAAGTTGGGCAAAGTTCACTGGCCTGGAAGTTATTAAGTGGTTTGTCTCCTACTTATACCAGTGAGCAACCATTTACATAAAGGTGGCGATAATAGGAAGTTTCCTAAGCAAATGTACAGTATACTATAATTTAGGTTCATTGGTTCATATTTGTGTGTTTTAAAGGTTTGGGGCAAATTCAGGCAGATTAAAGCAAGCCTTATATTGGCTCATTAGGCCACCCTAACAATCCCATGAGCATTGACAACCATAAATACAAGAGCAAAAAGCAGAATTTAGAGTGCGAAAGGAATCCCTAGTTCAGGTGACCTAACCCCTCATAGAGGCACTAAGGCCCAGACAGCTCACATGAAGTCGTCTGACTCTGAAACTTGTCCTCTTCTCTCTGTTGTCTGGTGAGATGTTGCTGAATAAAGCAAATTTCCCTCACATTAGGGGACATAAGTAATTGCTATTTCAGAGCTGAGCAGGTTTTTCCCTCCAGTCTTTCTTAGGACGAATTTGCTGGCAAATTGGCTAGGACAAGATACAGAGGATATGGCCATAGAAGAAGGAGTATTTCCTGTGTGGAGATTACTGTCTTATCCAAAAATTGCATCCTTGATTTCATACTGAGTTGAGAGTTAAATCTTCCCGTAATTTGGCATGTGGGACCAGACATCTATGAAATACTTGATACCCATGAAAATGGGCAAGAGATAGAGATACTCCAGGAATAGGAGAAATACAAAGAATTTAGTGTTTGGCTTTTAAATACACTGAATCTGAAAAATCCACAGTATTAGACTGATTTTTCAAGTCCCGAGAAAATCTTGACACCATTCTATTTATAAACATAGATAGACCCATGTGAAAAGGCCTATTTTGTAGGTCAAAAATGGTCAAACATCAGCAATGACTTACTGTTCTACCCAATAGTATGTGATAAGATGTGTAGGAAACTGGCATGTGTCCATACATTTCTAATGACCATGGGTTTTGCATTCACATTGGTCTCCTTGACAGTTGTTAGTTGGCTGCAGGGGCGCCTAGGTAGCTCAATTGGTTAAGCATCCAACTTCAGCTCAGGTCATGATCTTGTAGCTCATGGATTCGAGCCCCGCATCAGGCTCTGTGCTGACAGCTCAGAGCCTGTAGCCAGCTTTGGATTCTGTGTCACCCACTCTCTCTCTGCTCCTCTCCAACTCGTGCTCTGTCTCTCTCAAAAATAAACAACCATTTAAAATATTAAAAAAAAAAAAACAAAACTGTTGGCTGCTGTGAATTGATTATTGATCCTGAAAAATAGGGGTGGATAAGCCATAATCCTGGTCTGTCCTTTACATTTGTCTAGATCTGACCCCCCACGTTTTTACCCTCACCACTGCATTCACTTGTTCAGGATAGTCTCATTTTATTGCAAGGAAGCCTGCTGCCTACCTCACGAGCAATCATGCTGCTATTTCCATGCAGGGTGTCTTCCCCCACGCTTTGTCTTTTATTAAAAGTTCCACTCTTTGCATTCACACCAGCGTGCTTCTCGAAATGCTCTGTTGCCTCTTTGTTCTACATGCTCTGACACTTCTGCTTACCTAAAGGATGGCTAATCACAGGAGGAGATTAGCTGCCAGCGATTATGAGCACTTTGTGGGGAGACTATCTGACCTTTTTTATTATATAAAAGAGGTAAGCCAGTTATTAAGGGAAAAGAAGCTGAAAAGAAACCATATGAGGAAAGAAATGGCAAAGCAAACCTGCTTATAATCTGCCGACCTTTAATTATCTCGGAAGCAACAACTCCCTCATCATGAATGATGGAAGAAAATAAAGATGAAGGCTTATCACCTAATGATAACCCTGTGTTGGCATCCATTCCAGGTTATCTGGATTAATGTATTGGGATGCTGATTTCAGGAGCTCAGGGCAGATTTTAGTGGTCAAGAAAGCAGGTTACACGTGGAGTGATAACAGAGAAGCTGATTCAAATGCACTTGGCTGAAAAAGGCAATACTGTTTGGCAAATTCAGGTTTTGATCTTAAATCAAATAGATGATGTTACCTCAGACAGTGCCAGAGCTGACATGTATTTGAAATGTTTAAATTCTGCTGCATAAGTGCTTTAAATTCCCCCTCGCCCTCAAAAGTTAAATTCTAATGGTGCTCACCTTTGTCTCTTTTCCTTTCAGTAGATAGTAAAAATTTTGTTTAGAAAATACCAACCTTGCTTTGGCAAAGGATGAGAATGTAATTGGACTTTACAAAATGAATCTCATCCCCACCCTTTGAGCCTTCCCCCAGAGCATCACTAAACCAAACGTTTTCTGAGGTTTGAAAGTATGTTCTTCGCTTAATTATCAGTTGTTGTTGCTTTTTGTTTTTTCCTTTGGGAACACCTCAGCATTTGAAGATATACTATTATAAATGTTATCATTTCCAGGCCAAACACAGGCAGAAAGTCCTGGAAGAACACAGTTTTACAGGCTAAAGATTTTCAGAAAAACTTGGATAAGTGCTGTATGAGCATTTACATTTTGGGGTGCTTAAAATAGAAAGTATCAAAATGTGTCACTAGCCCAAATCCTCATCTGACCCAGATCTTTTCATGGTTATAGACCTTGAAGTTTGCCCTCCATTAGTCTGTCAAAGACCCCCGTGTTCTTTTTAGGATTGATTTCTTGGTTTTTATAAAATACAAGGGTCAGTTTTTCTAAGGAAGTTGCTGTTTATTTGGTAAGCCTTACTAATCCTTTTCTATTATAACAAAAAGACAATACAGTTTATCAAAGAAGTAAAAACAGACTGTTGCTGGATATTTTCACATGCTAACTGGCACTTGGGTCTTGTATGTTTTGTTTTCACGAGATATCTAGGTTTACATGAATAATACACGGGGAGGTTTGGATGATTTCTCAACATTATTTTTGGTAGCTACAGAAACCAAACTCAAGAGGAATGTATATGTTTGTGACCATTTAATTACATTTCTATGGGCACAGGAGAGGAAACATCATTAAATCAATACTTAAAAGCACCTTGTTAGGGTGAAGCTAAACTCTAGTCTGTACGTTTGCAATCAGCTTCTTGTTAAGTTTTTTAACCTTTTTTGATACTGTCATTCAAAAATATTTTGTATTCTTTTCTTTTTCTATTTATCTGATTTGACTCCAATCCATTTTGTGGTGTTGGCTGGCTTTTTGGGTTGAGTCAAATTTTCCATACAACCCAAAACTTCTTTGCTCTCACTCTGAGAATATTCCTTAAGTCTAGAATAGACAGCTGAGGAAGAGCTTGCATTAACCTGTCTGGGAAGCATGGTTGTGATTTTTTTTTCCATCTTCTCCCCACCTCGCCTTCTTTAATAAAACTAATAACCTGAGGTTTTAGCTGAAATAATGGAGATGATAAAAGTGGATATGAAAATGCACGGTAGCTACTAATCATGCTTTACTTTCTAGTGGCTCACTTGCCTAATGCTTTTTAATTGATAGAGCAGACATGCTGGGTGTTTGGAGATGAACTGATACATGCCTGGATTTCTGTGGCCCAGAGGCTAAGTCTGAACTTGTTGGCTAGTGGGAGAGCAGAGGGGTCTCCTTGGCTGCGGTTGGGAATGACTTGCTGCTACGAAGTTCAGTCAGGGAGAAAAGTCAGTTTCCAAAGGGCAGTTCAGTCTGCAACGTAACCACAAGTGTTTGTCCTCTGGTACCCCAAACAAAGAAGTCAAGCAATTATCTGGGCAAATCAAACCACAGTGTTTCATACTTTGAGGTCATCATGAAAGGTTATATAGATGGTAAGCCCATGCATTTCCCTTTCTTGCTATAAGCTTTCTGTTCCCCCAAACCTCATCTTTGCCACTTCACCCCTTTTTTCCTAAAAAAAAAAATTGTCTGATCTTCTTGCGGTTGCTTTCTGGCAGCCTCTTGGGGGTTTGTGAATTTCATAGACTTACTGCTTCTCCTTTCTCCTCAAATGACATGTAGTTCTCCTGAAAACAGCATTAAACTAAATGATCCCTATATTTTAATTTATTAACGTAGGTAAAGTGTAACTAGTGGAAGAGAATAAAAAGAGGGAAAATGAGGAAGGAGAACTGATATGTGTTGAGTGATTGCTATAAGCCAGACATCCTGCTTGGTATTTTATGAACATCTGTCTCATAAACTTCTATCATATAATCAAGGTAGGTTTAATCATGAGGGTAATTATCTCCATCCTCTATCTCAATTTAATTAGTAGATACAGCTCCATGCTTTTGATCCTCCTTTGGATGGCATGTTATGGATCAGACTTCTTCTCAAGACAAATGAATATGAGGGGCACCTGGGTGGTTCAGTCAGTTGAGCATCTGACTTCAGCTCAGGTCATGATCTCACAGTCCATGAGTTTGAGCCCTGCGTGGAGCTCTGTGGTACAGAGCCTGCTTCAGATTCTGTGTCTCCCTCTCTCTGCTTCTTCCCTGCTTGTACTCTGTCTCTCTCTCTTTCTCTCTCTCTCTCTTTCAAAAATAAATAAACATTAATTAAAAAAAAAAAAAGACAAATGAGGGGGCTCCTGGGTGGCTCAGTCGGTTAAGCATCAACTTTGGCTCAGGTCATGATCTCCTGGTTGGTGGGTTTGAGCCCTGCGTCGGGCTCTGTGCTGACAGCCAGCTCAGAGCCTGGAGCCTGTCTTCAGATTCTCTGTCTCCCTCTCTCTCTGACCCTCCCCTGCTCATGCTGTCTCTATCTCTCTTTCAAAAAGAAATAAAACATTAAAACAATTTAAAAAAATAAAAAAAACAAATGAATATGAAATTGTAGCTATCATAAGTAAAACCAGTCTTTAAACTACCTTGTATACACAAGCAGCAAACTTGATAGTTTGTGAAAACAGTATATCATGGTGTATAGCAGGGGAAAAGGCCTAAATTCAAATTAGAACTTTAATACTGACTAGATTACTTGAATTGGTCGCCTTTTTATCCTTCTGTTTCTCACCGGTACAATGAAGATAAAAATACTTTCTATCAGTGCCCAAGTGGAAGGCATTTTTATTTATTATTTTTATTAATTATAATAATCATTATTTATTGTTAAATTTCCAACTCAGTGGCATACGCAGACACTAGTTCTTGGAAGGTTAAATTAAAGCGGATGTAAGGAAGGTTATAAAATCAAGGATAATGTAGGTTAGGAAAGACTATATATAGAAGGGGCAAATATCTCACAAAATTTTAATAGTCTTTCATATTCCTCTCTTCTTTTCTCTTCCCACAGTTAGCTAAAGGCCTACCACCTCATGCCTGAATCCGATGGTGTCTGGCTGTACTAATGATTTCTGAAATGTATTCACTTGCCTTATCATTCTAAAATATAGCGTTCATTTTGTCATTCTCTCTACTAAAAATCTGCTCGCCATTTCCTTTCTGCCTTTTTGTTGAAACCCACATTTCCCAGTAGAATGGTAAAAACCCTTAGGATCTGACTCTGTGTTGTAATCACTCTGCTTCCCAGGGTCGTTAGCACAAATGTCCTACTTCTTAGACTTGTAGCTTTCATATGCTAACTTCACCCTTCAGTCATTCCTACAACATACAGCCCTCTATTCCCTTGCTTGAAATTCTTTCCCCCTTCTCTTCTTCTATCCAAATTCCATCCATCTTCCAAAGCCTATATCCTTTGTATTATTCCATGGTGGACTAAATGCTGAGTCTAAATAGAATGAGTATGGGCAGGCCCTGTGAAGATGGTGCGATAGTCCTTTCCTTGATTATATTATATGCAAAGGTAGTGGGATGTCATTCCTCTATTAATGTAACACTACTCAAGACTACTTAGTAAACTGACTTTAGAGATTTGAAGCAAGAGGAACGCTTTCCCGCTAGCCTTAGAGAAGCACTTGCCATGTTCTAGAGACAGCCATGTGACAGGCACCCTAGGATGGCCTCTGGAGTCTGAGAGCAGTCCCCACCTGACAGCCAGCAAGACAGAGGGGACCTTAGTCCCAAAACTGCAATGAATTTGATTTGGCAAACAACCCCGTGAGCTCAGAAGAGTACCCTGAGCCTCCGATGAAATCCCAGTCCCAGCTGATGCCTTGATGACTTCAGTCCTATGGGACTCTGAGCAGAGGACCCAGCTAAAATGTGCCAGACTCCTGCCCCACAGAAGCTTTAAAATAACAAACTGTATTGTCTAAAGCCACTAAACTTGTGGCACTTTGCTACAAGCAATAGAAGCTGACTATAGTGGGTAGTGGAAGGTGTCTTAGACTATGGTTGTGAGTTCTAATGTTCAGTTCCTGGAAGCCCAGTGACTAGTTCATCGATTCAGAATTTTGTATATTTTCCCATGCGTGACGCAAGCATTGTTTCTGTCTAGGAAATCATTCCGAGAAGCAGGGCAACTCTGTGTCATAAAAGAAGGGGTTTTTTGTAGGACTCAGACTTCACACAGCTGTGAGATGAGCTGGGAAATTAAAGTCCAGAAGGGAGAATTGGAGAATTAGAGAATTATGAGATCTACCAGTTCTGAAGCTTTTGCAGGGGTGGTCATCTTTCTTAGTGATAAGAAGGGACAAGGAGAACAACTTATCCTTCACCTTGAACTTCTAAACATCTCACTGGGGTGGTGAGCTGACATTTCTTAAAGCCACCTTATTGAAGTACAATACAATACACATATTTGAGTGCATGGTTGGGTGAGTTCTGACAAATATGTGCACCTGAGTAACCACCACCACACTCAAGACACAGAACATTTCCATCACCCTAGATAGTTCCCTTGTCTCCCTTTGTAAGTAATGATTCTCCTTCCCTGCACCTAGGCAACTGTAACATTCTTTCAGTCACTCTAAACTGGTTTTCCCTATTTCAGAATTTCACATGTGTGGAATTACACGTTGCCCTCTTTTGTAATTGGTGTCTTTCACTCATCATAAGGTTTTCTGGATTCTTCCACGTTGTTGCTTATATCAATAGTTTGTTCCTTTTTGTGGCTGAGTGGTATTTCATCATGTGGATATACCACAATTTGTTTATTCATTCAGCATTTGAGGAACATTTGGGGTTCAAGTTTTTGGATATTATGAATAAAGTTTCTAAGAACATTCATGCACAATTTTTTTGTAAGTAAATACTGAGGTAGAATGGCTGGGTTTATGAAAAGTGTATGTTTAACTTTGTAAGAAACTGATGAACATCTTCCTAGAGTGACTGTATACGTTTATACTTCCATCAACAAAGTATGAGAGAGTTGACTTGCTACATTTCCCAGCCCAGGTTTGGCATTGTCAGTCTCTTTAATTATAGCATCAGTAAATATGAAATAGTATCTGGTGGCTTTCATTTTTATTTCACTGCTAACTAATAATATTGAGTATCTTTTCATGTACTTATTGCCCTTTTATGTAACTTCTTACTGATGCATTTACCTCCAAAATATTTTGGCTATTTAAAAAATTCGATTGTTTATCTTATTTTGAGCTAAAAGAATTCCTTGTATATTTTGGATATAAGTCCTTTGCACTGCGAGTATTTTCTCCTAGTATGTGGCTTGCCTTTTAAATTTCTTAATGATGTCTTTCAAGGACAGATTTTTTTAATTTGATGAAGTGCAATTTTTCTATGATTAATGTGACTTTTCTGAGAAATCTTGGCTACTTTAAGGTTGCAAAGACCTTTATGATTCTTTTAGAACTTTATTAGTTTTAGTCTTTATAAGTTAGTCTATGATTTATTTTGCATTAATTTTATATATGATAAAAATAAGAAATAAAGAGGAGCGCCTGGGTGGCTTACTCGGTTGAGCGTCCGACTTTCGCTTGGGTCATGATCTCGCGGTTCATGGGTTCGAGCCCCGCGTTGGGCTCTGTGCTGACTGCCAGCTCAGAGCCTGGAGCCTATTTCAGAGTCTGTATCTCCCTCTCTCTCTGACCCTCCCCTGCTCACGCTGTCTCTCTCTCTCTCTCCTAGAAAAAAAAAAAAAAAAAAGAGACTATCCTTTCTCTATTGAATTTCTTTGGTAACTTGGTCAAAAACAATTTGCCATAAAATTTGGATCCATTTCTGGACTTTTGATTATGTCTCATTGACCTATTTACACGTTTAAAAATATGACAATATCACACGTTCCTGATTACTTTAGCTTTATTTAAAAAAGTAAAAATAAACTATTGGAACCTTATCAAAATAAAGAGTTTCTGCGCAGAGCAGAACAGAGCAACCAACAAAACTAAAAGGCAATCTATGGAATGGGAGAAGAAATTTGAGAAATAAAGAAATAAAGAGTTAGGACCCAAATTACATAAAGAACTTGTACAACTCAACACCCAAACAACAAATAATCCAATTAAAAATATGGGCAGAAAATGTGAACAGACTTTTCTTCAAAGAAGACATCCAGATGGCCAGCAGACACATGAAAAGATGTTTATCGTCATTTACTGTCAGGGAAATGGAATTAAAACTACAATGAGCTATCACCTCACACCTATCAGAATAGCTAAAATCAACAACACAAAAAACAACAGGTGTTGGTGAGGATGTGGAGAAAAAGGAAACTTCTTGTACTGTGGATGGGAATGCAGACTGGAGCAGCCATTGTGGAAAACAGTATGGAGATACCTCAAAAAGTAAAAAATAGAACTATCCTACAATCCAGCAATACACTACTGGGTATGTACCCAAATAACACAAAAACTCTAATTTAAAGGGATACATGCACCCCTATGTTTATAGCAGCATTATGTATACAATATCCAAGATATAGAATATGGATGGAGCCCAAGTGTTGTTAATTTTTAAGTCTTCTTTGATTGATGAATGATGAATATATATATATATACACATATATATAATCTTTATATATATGTATATATATAATATGTATAGAAAATGATAGATAATGGAATATTATTCAGCTGTATAAAAGAATTAGGATCTTTCTATTTTCAATAAAATGGGTGGAGTTAAAGACTTTAATGCTGACCAAAATAAGTCTGTCAGAAAAAGACAAATACTATATGATTTCACTCATATGTGGAATTTAAGAAACAAAAAAGCAAAGGGAAAAGAGAGAGAGAGAGAGACAAATGAAGAAACAGATTCTTCAAAGACTACAAAGAACAAACAGATGGTTACCAGAGAGGAGGGGCTAAGGGGCTGAGTTAAATAGGTGATAGGAATTAAGAAGTGCACTTGTGATGAACACCAGGTAATGTATGGAATTTTTGAATCACTATATTGTACACATTAAGCCAATATAACAGTGTATGTTGCTAACTGGAATTAAAATAAAAAACTTCAAAAAACCCCACAAGAAACACTGCCTTTCGATTGATAATTTTCGTACATTTACATTTGACATTAAGTAACAATATAGTTAGGTTTAAATCCATCATGCTATATCTTTTTGTTTGCTTTTTAAAATCCCTTTCTAACTTCTTCTGAACATTTTGGTAGTCTTTTTTGATTATTTTTGTTGTTGTCGGTGGTGGTGGTGGTGGTGGTATATCAGCTATTCCTCTTTGCTTTATTGTTTAGTGATTGCTGAATAGTTTAAAATATGCATCTTTAACTGGGGCACCTAGGTGGCTCAGTTAGTTAAGTGTCTGACTTTTGACTCAGGTCAGATTTCATGGTATGTGAGTTCAAGCCCCATGTGGGGCTCTGTGCTGATAGCTCAGAGTCTGGAGCCTGCTTTGGATTCTGCATCTCCCTCTTTCTCTCCCCTCCCCTGCTTGCACTTTGTTTCTCTCTCAAAAATAATAAAAACATAAAAAATTTTTAAAATATGCACCTTAACGTATCACTTCATGCATAATTTTGGAACCTTAAAAGAGTATAGTTCAATTTCCCCATTTTTTTTGTGTTATTTTTGTCCTATGTTTTACTTCTATGTATATAGCAATCCTCCAATACTGAGCTGATATTTTTTACTTTAAATTTTCAATTAATTTCCAAGATCTGAAAAATGAGAACATGTCTTCTATATTAATTCATATGTTTGCAATTTTGCTTCTTTTTCCCCCTCTACATAAATCTGTTTTCCCACATCACTTTATTTTCCTTTAGCTTAAAGAATTCCTTTTAATATTTCTTATGATACAAGTCTGCTGGTGACAAATTTTCTCAATTTTTTGGAAAAACTTCATTTTTCCATTTCTTAAAATGAGAGGTCAGCACATATTATTATCTTTATTCCTCTATGTGTAATATGTCTTTTTCCCCCCGATCTAGCTGCTTTTAACATTTTTCTCTTTATCGCTGCTATTCACCAATTTGATTATGATATATCTTGTTGTGATTGCTTGTTTGGACTTATTGAACTTCTTGGATATGTGGGTTTACAGTTCACAATAAATTTGGAAAATTTTTGGCTACTATTTCTTCAAATGTTCTTTTCTGCCTCATCCTCTCCTCTCTTTCTGAGACTTTACCTAAACATATGTTCAATCTCTTGATACTGAAGGTTTAATTTTTAGGTCTCTTTGTCCACTGTGCTTAGGGTTTAGATAGTTTGTATTCTTCAGTTGATAATCTGATGTAATTATAATTACCATTATATAGTTACATTCTGATAATCCAGCTGTATTAGTTTCCTATGGCTGCCATAACAAATAACCACAAAATAGATGATTAGAAACAATAGAAATCCACACTTCTGGAGGCTGGAAATCTGAAATTCAGATGCCAATGAAGCCTGTTGGGGAGAACCTTTTGTTGTCAATTCTAGCTTCTGGTGTTTGCTGACAATCCTTGACATTCATTTTCTTGTAGAAGCATTTTTCCAATCCCTGCCTCCATTGTCATATGGCCATCTTCTTCCTATGTGTCTTGTGCCTCTTCTTATTAGAATACCTAGTCATATTTGATTAAGCACCATTTTATTCCAGTATGATCTCATCCTAATGAATCACATGTACAGTGACTCCATTTCCAAATAAAATTGCATTCTTCGGCACCGGAGGTTTGGACTCCAGCTTACCTTTTTGGGAGGCACAATTCAACCAGTGAAGTTCTCATTTTTCCCATTTAGATATAACACTTTTTTACCCTTCTAGAAGTTCCCTTTAAGATGTATTTTCCATTTTTTCCTCATATTACAGTAGGTGTTTAAAAGTTATTGTTTGCTAACCCCATCAACTCTAACATTTCTGACTCTGTTTCTGTTGACTTGACTTTTTTTCCCTGGTGATAAGTAATGTTTTTCTGTTTCTTCTTGATTGGATGTCACAGATTGTGAATGTTCTGTTTTTGAGTGCTGCAGTTGGATTGTCTTCCTTTAAACTTTATTGGGCTTTGTTCTGGTAAGCAGGTAAATTAGTCGTAGAATAGTTTAATCCTTTTTTTTTTTTTTTTTAGTTGTTTTTTTTTAAGCCCCTTTTAGGGTGGTCCTGGAATAGCCATTACTCTAGGGCTGGTTTAATCCTACTACTAACATGTGACTCTTTTGGAGTCTCTATTGGATGCTCCCAGTTTTCAGAGAGGTCTCTCTTCTTGGATGGTCAGAACAAATGGCTCCTTACCCTGTGTGAGCACTGTGAATTGTTCATCCTGTAGTTCTCTACTAATTTATCTTGGCCTGGCATCATGAACATTCACTCTACATATGTACAGCATATTAATCAGCAAAAGACTCAAGGGGACCCGAAGTCAGGTTTTCAGAGTTCTCTCTCTGCATAGCTCCCTTCCATCTCGTACTCTCCTCTCATGTTTCAGGGATATTTCAGCCTTTCCTCTTCCTCAAATTTAGATTTCTGTGTTTAGTGCTACCAACTAGTAAATGCTTCCGGGCAGAATTCTAGGGTCATCCTAGGTCTTAACTTGTTTGTTTCCTTCTCTTATAGAACACAGTCTTTGCTGCCCATTGTCTCAATCAGATCACTGTTGTTTCATGTATTGTATCCAGTTTTTTAATTGTTTATGGTGGCAGAAGTGTAAGCTTTATACCAGTGACTTTTAAGTAGGCTCCTCAGTATTTTGGGGATTAATTTCTTATCTTCAAGTACTTATGTGTCTTCTCAAGCTTTCTAGAGTAATTGCTACTTTTTACTCACCACATTCAATCAGTATATCTTCAGTACAGTGGGAAAGTGTTTGTTCTGTAGAATGAAGAGGTGACCAAAGTCCTATGTACTAGGTTAGGATTTATTCTAGAGATTTAATATAGCCCTGAATGGTAGTAGAACTGTGGGGGAATCAAATAACTATGTTTTGATTAAGTAGATTATAGGGAATGCATTACACTGCTTTTTGGCCCTGCTGAAAACAGCGGACCAGTATCTAGTTAATGTATATATAGGTGTTGGGTCCTGCCTGTGCTTATGAATTCCTTAGACCATGTTATCTATGGAATACTTTATCTTATTTTCCACCCTGCTTTTGGCATCTGCTCTTTTGTAGTCTTGGGAATGCCTTGGGTTTTTGTTGTTGTTGTTGGTTTTTGCACACTCTCTATAAGTTCTTATTGACACATAGCCACTGACATATTATGCAATGTTTTCCCTATAAGGTATGCCTAATAAATATGGGAGCTTGAGAGCAGCCCAGGGAAACTTCCCTTAGTCTCCCTCTCACCTCTCTTGACTTGTGGAGTCTTGAGTAATCCTTTCTACCATCCTTGGTTTTGCTGCACAAAGCTGAAATCCAAACCCACAATTGGTGACCCTGAAGTGATAAGCCGAACCTGCATAAAACAGTGTATGTATATTGATGATTCTTCAGGTTGATCCTTGAAGGCAGGAAGCTTCTGGTGGTCTTCACTAACAAGCTCAAAACAAAACAATACAAAACCACCCAAACAAATAAATGTGCACCAGTTCAATAACTGTATATCAGCTGCCAGAGAATGTGTTGATTTATTCTAGGAAAGAGACTACATTTAAAACAACAAGGTAGTAGGGGCGCCTGGGTGGCTTAGTCGGTTAAGCATCCGACTTTCGCTTAGGTCGTGATCTCGCGGTTCGTGGGTTCGAGCCCAGCGTCGGGCTCTGTGCTGACTGTCAGCTCAGAGCCTGGAGCCTATTTCGGAGTCTGTATCTCCCTCTCTCTCTGACCCTCCCCTGCTCACGCTGTCTCTCTCTCTCTCTCTCTCCTAGAAATAAATAATTTAAAAAAAAATTTAAAACAGCAAGGTAGTTTGATTCACCTCTTGATGGAGTGTATGGTCATACATTATCATTCTTCAGAATCCGTCTGTCTTATGCATAAGCTTAAGAAGTTATTTGAAGAGGGATGTGTTAGGAATCACCACTTACATATCATGGCACAAATCTCTACAGTTCTTCTAGGAATGTCGTGTTGCTTTCAGTTAATATTTTGGTGGGTATGGGAAAACTTCCAGGGGTTTTCACTCACCCTTTCTTACCATAATAACGCTCACTCCACATGTCAGAGAACAAATGTGGGGATTCTACCAGTTGCCAAGGTTATAAATTTCAACTATGCCTTCTAAAATTTTGAAAATAACCTTGAAGTAATTTTGGGAGACCCACTGGTTCATTGTGAGATGAACCTGAACTAAATTACACTGATCACCTGATTCCTGTTAGCCTGGACTCTAACTGGTGAGCCACAGTGTCTTTGGAGCTCAGGAGTTACTGTCAGTTCAGAGTCAGTGTCAGGTAATCTCTTTAAAAGGTGGTTATTTTCCCTTCTTCAGTATATTGTCACCATGAGAAAAAGGCTGTGGTCCCTTTGGCAAAGTCCAGGGAGAAGAATAATAGTAGTAAGTTGATGATATACCAGCATTCTTTAGGCTCCATGCTGGCTTCTTCTAGAAGTGTGCAATATCCTCAGGCTACCTTTATTCCTGGTGTCCCCATACCTGTATTGATATTTCTATATATTCTACCCAAACTAAGCTTGTTTTTCAGGTGGGAGATAGGGGCGAAGTGAAATCATGTGAGTCTGACATCTTCACCTTACTCATTCTTTCTTCTCATGATCTTTCAAACTGGATGCATTTCTGCTTTCTTTTTTTCTCCATGAAAGGGCCTTTTGCATATCCATCTCTAGTCAGCATCTCATCCTTCTCCTCTCCTTAATCTACAAAGGCTGATGGAAAACAATGGAGATGGGTGTGCATTTGAGGAAAGAGACAATAATATTATCCCCATTACAACCGTATTAAAGCACTTACTAAAGTTTTTTTTTTTTCCCTCTTCCATAGAGGATAACCTGGTGCTCATCCCAACAAGTGTTCTAAAGTTTATTTTGATGTAAGCTAGACTATGTCCTTCTTAAGAGCACGGACTTGTTATTTCATCCTGTATCCTTACGCCTATTATGCTTTTGGCACACCATAGGCACAAATTAAATTTTGTTCAATGCAGAGCATGAACGCTTGAGTGCAAATGTAAACTAGTGTTATTATCACCAGAAAACCTGAGTTCTAATTGCAAAACTGGGACGATTATCCTGGGTTAGTAGTGCCTTTGGGCCACTACATTGAGAAGGTTTTTCTAACTAGCCAAATCAGAAATCCTTCATGCAGCCTAAGGAAAAAAGTCTTGAGACACTGAAACCAATTATGTCAAGAAAGAGCTCCTGGAGCTATGAAAACAAATGTAAGCTGACTTACAAATGTCCAGCTTCTGCAGGACAGAACTCAGGGAAACACTAATAGTTTTAATGACTCCATGTTTGAAGTCTGAAGTTCTGTGACTGAGTCACCTTTAGCATATTTAAATTTATTAACTCATTGGCTTCTAACAATTTATTTTTGGAAGCACCTTCTTTATGGCCCAGTTGGGGAGTCTGGTAAGCAAGTACCACAGCCACGTCAGAGTTCTAGAATCAAAGAGAAATGTAAGACATGGCCAACTTCCTCTCTGCTGACTATTTCCCACTCATCCGATGCACCTTCTTCTGTGGGTGGTTACATTTCTACTGTGGAAAGGAACTCTGAAGATTTTGGGGGAAAAGAATATTGTAGAGCCGGAGCTTACTTTCTATGGCTAAATGTCTACCAATTGGGAAGACGTCTTTCTTTCATTTTATTTTTTAGGTTTTTAAATGTTTATTTATTTTGTGAGAGAGAGAGAGCATGCGCCTGTATGCAGGGGAGGGGCAGAGAGGGAGGAGAGAGAGAATCCCAAGCAGGCTCCAAGCTGTCAATGCGGAGCTCAATGTGGGGTGGGGAGGTGGGAGGGGGGCTCAACCTTCTGAACTGTGAGATCATGACCTGAGCTGAAATCAAGAGTCAGATGCTCAACTGACTGAACCACCCAGGCGTCCTGCTTCCTTCATTTTAATTTAATCCAAAGCAGAGGAATGAGGCACTAGCAGAAAACAGATCTAGGTTTCCCTCCAAAAGTGAAAATAATATTCTACTTCAATTTTTCCTTTATTGTTTCTCAGATTTCTCAGTCTTTCTCTGCTTCAGGGTGTTCAGTCAAAAGTTTCCGTGACAGCAGGGAACATGTATATCTTATTCACCATCTATCCCCAGAGCTTTGCTCATATAAATAAAATTTTAATATATTTATTTAATTTAAAAATTTAAATGAAATATACATGCATTTTTTAATCACAAGCAGGACAGAAGAGTATGAAATACAAGGTTTTTATCCCCTTGTCTTTAGCTCCTTCCTCATTCCTATGGCCCCCAAAACCACCAAACACTTCTTGTTTTTATTTATTATGGTGATTGTCTTCATATTTATTTATTTATCAGTTTTATATATCTTTGACTCTGCATTATAAAAGACGTAAAATTTACTTACCTTATACCTTCTCCCAAACCCCCACCCCCATCAGGTCTCAGTTTTTTTTTTTTTTTTTTTAATGTTTCATTTATTTCTGAGAGAGAAAGAGAGAGAAAGAAAGAGAGAGAAAGACAGCGTGAGCAGGGGAGGGTCAGAGAGAGAGGGAGACACAGAATCTGAAACAGCCTCCAGGTTCTGAGCTAGCTGTCAGCACAGAGCCCAACGTGGGGCTCAAACCCACAAACCGTGAGATCATGACCTGAGCCGAGGTCAGACGCTTAACTGACTGAGCCACCCAGGTGCCCCAGGTCTCAGTTTTTATAGTTATGTTACTCGGTTTGGACAAGTTCTGGTTGAATGAGTGAATGCACAATTCAGTTTCCTTCTTCATTTTTTTTTTTTTTCCCACTAGAAGGAGGGTACCCTCCTTCCGAAACCACTGGAAGTCAGCCCTCTGGCTAACAATGAAAGAGCTTTCCAGGCTGTGCCATTGGGTTTTCATGTTGGTAAAACCCCTCTAATATGCTCAAGGGACTCCTGGTTAATTGTAAAACAGTCTCCTCAGAAACATCTGAATTTTATCAGGTCTCAAAGCCATTAGTTGAAGGGGGAAGTCCTGACACACTAGAACTTTAAAATGTTTAGTCTTGCTCTTTAAATCCTCCATGATGCCTTGTCTTCCCAGGGAGCTGCCGACTTGGGCTGAGCAAGACCAAGAGAGTAGAACTTCTGCATAGTGACTATGGATCATCAACTGTTTTTATTATGTCTGTATTCTGAGGCTTTCTCTTTGGCTGTTGTCAGATGTATCAAAACAAAACATCTCCAGGAAAAAATATCAAAGGACCTAAAATTAATGTGTTATTTCAGATTTCTTCTATGCCAGCAAAAGAACGTCGCTCTCCGACTAACGTCTGATAATACAAGCCTCGCGGGCCCGCCCCTTTAACGTGCTGATTTAGGGCTCATGCCCGTTTTCCTCTCTCCTCTTTTCATCTTTGTCTCTCTGATGCAATCAGCATGCTGGCCTTAGGCTCACCTCAGTTTTGTTTTATTTTTTAAGGGAAAAAAAACCCTTCTGGTTTTTCAAGTGAATTTAGGATTTAACTCTTCTTCCTTTTTACAACAGATTCCTTCAATCTTCGAGTTGGAAAGTTTTTAGTGAATTTTTGCCTTCAGTGTAGGTCACAGAAAAGTAGATTCTCATCAGTGATCTATATGGTAGCACTGTTTGACTGTCAGCCAGGGTGTCCTAAAAGCATACAACTCAGAGTTGAAGACGCATGTTTGATTCCTCAGGTGCTATTTACTTGCTGTGTGACTATGGGAAGGTCAGCTCAACTCTCTGAGCCACAGCTGTCCCAACTAAAAAAATGAAGATAATAACACAGCACTTAGCTCATGGACTATGTGAGTTCAATAGGCTTAACTCATCTCAAACTTCCTGTGTCTATAACTAAGCTTTTGATCTTGTTCCCAATCCTGCTCTAGTTCAGTTCTTTCTGGTCCAGTCGATGGCAACCCCAATTTTCTAGTTCCTTCTATCATGCTTGACACTTCCTCTCTCACCTCAGATCCAGTACATCAGCAAGTACTCTTGGCTCTGCCTTAAAAATATATTCCAATCTGATTCTTTGGTCCATGTCCCCAGCTGCCACCATCGTCCAAGGCACCATCACTTCTCCTCTGATAACTGCAATAGCTGCCTAACTGGTCTCCCTGTTTTACCCTTGCCTCTCTAGGGTCTAGTCTCAACACTTCGGCAGAGCAATCTTTTTAAAAAATGAATCTGATGATGTCCCTTCTTCACTCAGACTTAGCCATGGTTTCTTGTTAAGGCTGATCTCTGCGTGGCTCATACTGGAATTGGATACCAGTTGTTAAAATATTGAAATCCTTCCATCCCTATTACTAGATAGTGTTTCCCCAAGGTCCCCTCTCCCTGAAGTTGCCCTTCAGTTCACAAGGGGGTCTCTCCACAATGCACCAGCTCAAGAGATAATGCTCGGCACTTCAGCAGATCCTCTAGGATGCTGCTTCCGTGCTCTGGCCAGACATCCATGCTGATGGGTTGCTGCCTGTGCTGTGTTTGCTGTTAAACATTTTTTTTTTTTTACGACCATTTATTACAATTTATTATTACCTTAGAGCATTTGTTTTTTTTGTTTGTTTTGTTTTTTTTTTACAAATAGTTTATTGTCAAATTAGTTTCCACATAACACTCAGTGTGCTGTTAAACATTTTGAACAACACCTGGGTTTGTCCTCTCATTCAAAATAAAAGCCAAGTCTCCACATTGATGGGATTCTTTGCTACATTTTTTACTGTATGTCCTACTCCCAGACTTGTTCATTCCACACAAGCCATGAGTGCTTCTTGGCATTTCCTCAATCAAGCTAAGTATGCTCCTGCCTCAGGGCCTTTGCACTTGCTCCTTCCTCTGTCAGTATGCCCCTGCACCAGATATCTGTCTGAGCAGCTCTTTTACCTCTTACAGCTATCAGCTTAAATATCACCTTCTCAAGAAGGCATTTTCTGATTGCCTTATGTAAAATAGGAACCCTGCCCCCTTCTCAGCTAATACACCCTAATTATTGTTCTCAATTATAATTTTTTTCTCCACAGCATTTATCTTTATCTGACCTGCTATATCACCTATGTATTAATTTATCTGTCTCCCTTGTCCCCACCAACTAGAATGCAAAGTCCCACAACACAGGAATTTTTTCTCTTCTGATTACTGTTTATATTACTCCAATGCCTAGAACAGCACCTAACAAATAGTTAGTTCTCAATATTATTTTTTTCACTGAACGAACTACTCAGTGCTCAGTTTTCTTATTTGAATGATAAGGAAAATAATACACCCCAGGTAAATTGTGAAGATTAAATAAATAATGAGAAAGTACCTTGTAAGCTAAAAGCCCCTGAATAAGGTTAGCTGTCATCAGTCTCCCCTTGTTGATAAATGCTTGTTGACCACAGGTACCACCCCTAACACTACTGCCCACAGTAGTCTCCATGTTTCAAGAGAGCCTTCTCAAGCCATCAGGACAAGGTGTGTGGGTCAGCGGCCATGGCAAGCACACGGCAGGTTTTTACTAGCTCTGTAATGCTTCTCCTGTGGGCACATGCAGGGTGGAGCTAGTGTCAGTAGACATTTGAGCTCTTGTATTTGTATCAGTAAGCCCTATAAAGGGAAGATAAAGCAGAAGAGGAAAGAGTAGACACCTGCCTTTTTCTCCGTGTCTGAGAAGACCAACAGTAATGATAGGTTGAGCATATGGCAATGTCTACATACCTTCACAGGAATGTTTTTAAAATTTAAAGATTTGCTTCAGGAGACCTTTTGGAGACTGATTAAGCATCCTAAGGAAAGCATGCAGGGAGCTTTGGGTTGAAAAACATATAAACCTGTGGAATCCTCCTATCACTGCTTCTACTAAAGTCTGTTATCCATTCTCATGTCTTTAAAAATGGACAAGTAAACACAACCACAGACAGTGAGGTGTTCTGTGTGTTTGGAGTCTAGAATGTAGGCCTTGTTCTCAAGGAAAGCCAGGGTAAACCTTCTCAAGACCTGTCAAGGCATGTGGTGCCATCTCACTGAAGCCCCGCCCTTCTTTAGAACCTCACAGCCCCTTTAATTCACAAAAGGGAGTTGGTGTCCTTACTATTCTCTGAGAATAAAAAAAAGAAAGGATAAAACATTCTTACTAAAGTTATTGAATGTAGCCTGCCTTGTTACAGATTCCTTTTTCTCTCTGTACCTGAGGAAATGAGGGATTTTGGCATCTGTCCTGAGTCAGTCATATGTTTGTGGCAAAACAACATAATCCTGGAGATTAGAAGGGGAGTCCTGCTTCCCAGACCATTATTACAGGGACTAGACCCCGCTACTCCATGCATGCTTTCATATTTGAGAGAGGCATCCTGTTACCAGTTGTAAGATAAATATTTAATTCTGCAGGGATAGGAGTCTTTAGGTTTGCATAATGATACATAACTTTAAGTTAGTGGAAAATAATTTTGGAAAGCAGATCTTAGTTTCCATGTCATAAAAATATTTCTCTCTAGTATTTTGTCCTGACAGCTCAAACAAACATAATATGAGAATACTACCTGTGGCTTATTTTTTTTTTCCTTTGGGTTTCTAATGCTGAATTTATAATCTTCTCTAACTTGGTGCGACCACACATATTTAAAATTCCTGTATCAATTTGATTCACTGCCACATTTTCTTCTGTGTAGAAAAGGAAGTTACAGACCTCAAATGGCTTTTACATTGTCTGTGTGATAAGTGCACTATATGTGTGGAATATCAGATGCCTCATTTCAAGGCTGCTCTTGACATTGCTGCTGTTAATGATTCTTCCATTTGGGAATGTTTCCATTCCATACCAAATCCTATTGAAGGGGTAAAGGAAAGTGGTGAAAATGGGCACTCCACAGATGCCAGAAAGTTCCCCAGTTGACTAGGATCACTACATCATTCCAAAAGGGATGACGGGGGGTAGGAGTTTGGAGGCTTGGGGGGTGGGTGGGGGGGATGTAGAAACAAAAACAAATTTTGGCAGGCCCGAGTTTAGAAGAAAAACAATACTTTCACCGAATTTAGCCTCTGCTCTCTGTCATAGAAAATTATAATAAGTGCAAGAGAATTGCATTCAATTTTGGTCAAGTATTATTCTTGGACTATGCATTAGTCAGAATTGGCCTCATTAGGAGGGCACTTTTTGAACAGCCATGTAGTGGTTCACAAAGCATGCAGACTCCTGAGAGGGTGTGATTCGAAGTTTACCAAGCTTATTTCACGTTCGATAACATAGACATTTCAAACCAGGGCTCAAACCAGGACTTCCACTGAACCTTTATATGACAAGAAGTAGAGCAAAGTACGTTGACATTGACGTATAAACATGCAATAACATTATCAGAAGTGCCACAGCCCCTTAATTACAAACCTGCCTATTGAAACCACAGCGTCGATACTAGGCTTTTCCCTGCTTCGTGTAAGTCAGCATTTTCCATTAAACCTACAAATGCACTGAATTTACATAGCAGTCCACACCGAAGCACATGTTTTTATTTTGCTTCCCTATTTATAATCTTTATTTTGAAAACAACAATTGTGGTTTGGACTTACTGTGAGGCCGAATATTACACATGTAAAGGCTCATAACATTTTTTTCTGGAGGCTCTTAAATCGTTTTTAGCCATATTATCTGATTTGCCATCATCACATCAGTGTAAAGGCATACATTTCCAAATACGTTTAATGGATGAAGAAAATGAACGTAGAAGATTAAGCAGCATGCCCGAGCCAACAGTAAAATTTAGGGGTATTTGGCTGAGTGAAAACTGGGCTGCAAAGCAGACCCAGAAAAGCGTAGACATAGCCTGTATCGTGATAGTAATGCAAATTCAGAAAGTTGGTAACTCAGAGCAGAGAAGACAATAGCTCAGAAAACATCAAATCTATTTACCTGGAAGAGGTGCTGGGGAGATAAGAGCCCTCACCTAAGAGCAAAGGTATTTCCAGCTGGTTGGGGCTTCTCCCTAAAAACGGTGTTGTTGCCCTTTACTGCTTTCTACAAAGCGAACAAAGGGGCACTTCCTCTGGGTCCTGCCAGACTGTTTGTCTTCAAAAACTGGTGCCAATTTCGACCCTAGCACAGAGGTACTTTCCTCAGTGACTACTTCTAGAAAAAAAGATTGACCTCGTTGAAAGCACTCGAACTTCTGTGAAGATTTGAGGAGTGTATGTTAGCTTACTTAAGCTTTCTGGGTCCCTCTGAGGTAGCAGAGAGAACGATCAGTGAAGCTTGGTTACTTTACTGGTGCTGTTTTCTACATCAGTTTTTCTCACAGGATTCCAGCATTCTCGCTGCTGGCTGGAGCCAGGAAGGGTCCAGGTGTGTGTAACTCAGTACTAAAATTAACATCTATGAACTTTTGTAGACCTCACATATTCAGGTTCAATTTTATTTTGGTAATTAGGTTTCACGCAGGTTTTATTTCTTTTGAACCAAGTCATCCAGCCCCTATTTTTCATCAAAGAATCTTGGTTAACTTTGATTTTTAATTCTCAGACACCCAACTCGTTGAACCGCCCATCCTGACTCAATACCCTGCTATTTTATTCCATATAAGGCCTTGAAATGTACTCACCTTACTCAGTGAAAATCCCTCTGGGATGGGGAGCTGCCAGCACATTAGAAATGTGATCTAAAGTCGTCTCTGCCCGAGGTTGGTCACATCCATGTTAGAAGATATCAGGTATAGAATGAGAAAAAAAAATTATCTCCCAGCACTTATCAGGCCATCTTCTTATAAGACTTTTTCTTGTTTAGTTTTTTAGTTCATTTCTTGGTTTTTCTGGAAAAAATGCTGCAGTTATGTTGCTCACGCAGCCAAAAATCTGCACTTAATTGGGCACATAAAAAAATAGCAGACAGGAAGTCTATTTCCTCACAGAGAGATATTGTGGTTTATGGACTCTGCTTTCGTACTGCAAAGCCAGTGCATTATTTTATTTTTTAATACACTCCTGGTAAGATGTCTCTGGCAACCAAAAAGCTGTTTAAGTGCCCACCAGAATCAGTATCAGCCCAGGTAGAGGTACTTGATTACAAAATATTAGTTCAATCTGGGTTTGATTTTGAATCAGCCTGAAGTTCTTGAATGTTTCTGGATGCTAGAGAAATAGAGGATTTAATATTTGTGTATGCACTAAGAAAGTTATACATATTTGTGAGAGAGACCGCAGCATCCCAGAAGTAGGGCTGCGTGGAGCCTCCATGAGTTCTGGGAAAACATTTAAGTTGCCTGTGTAACTTCCCCTGCACACACCCTCAATCCACTCCCCTTGGGAGCCAGAGTTTCCTGAGGTCTATCAAGTTACAAAGGAGAAGGACGCCTTTATCAAATTTGGAAGACGCTTACTTTTCCATTTGTCCTTGTATCTCCTTAGCCCTATTCTTTATATTGTTTCTTTTTTATGAATACCTCCTGCATTTTAGTCATAATAATTAAATTCCTAAGGATATTGAGGAGCTCAGAGTTTTAGAGTCCAGCTTCCCATTGACAGATGAGGAGAGTGAGACACAAAGGAGTTCATGATTTTTCCCCCCAAAGACCTGAAACTCTAGTAGCAGAGACAGAACTAAAACCTGATTTTTCCCTAACACCACATTGCCTTTCTGTGTGAGTGGAAAAACAAAAATGAAACTACTGTTCTCTTGTCACTTGGTCTGAGCCATAAAACTGGGTACATTTGGTTCTAGGCACTTTCTATCTGCTTGTCTTGGGCACAATGCCTCATAATTTGGAAAAATTATATAAGCCCCAATTTTTTTTCCGAGGGCATGTGAGAAACTGCCATTTGTTTTTAGCAACCTAGTGTCATAAAGTTAGTATGGGCCTAATCCCACTTAAAAGTTAAATGAGAGCTTTTGTGTAATTGCCTCGCCTTTTAATTCAGACTAAGCCACAGGTAATCAAGGCTTTCTCTAATACCCTGGCTTTACAGAAACTGAAATCCATTGGTTTGCACAGGTATCACTGGCCTCAAGCTGGAATTCTCTACTGCTTATGGTTAACTCAATCCATGGAGGGCATTTACGTCACGCTGGTGTGTTTGCGTAGTCCTTTGTCTGGGACTAATTTTGACACTTTGCCTGCCAGAGAAGATAAAACTTGGGGTCTTTTTCCAGTCGCTGCCCAATCCAGATTCGGTTGGGCACTTCATCAAGAGGATCAGAGAGCTTAGATGCGTCTCAGTTTCTCAAACTTGTCTCTGATTCTTTGGCTCCGGCTTCAAAGGACTAAACCAAACAGGAAAGAGACTATTGCATATGGTCATGGCTGGATGTATTTTGATTTTGTGCTTTCTATCCTTTGGTTGTTATAGAGGGGAATCATGTGTGGGGCTCCATATCTCTGCCAGCTGCTATGGGGATTTGAGAGTGAGGAGTACTGCTCCCTTATTTCTATAGGAATGACAGTTCTGGACAGTTCTATAGGAATGATTTTCTTGGATTGCTCTGTCCGGATGTGGTACTAACTACCTCATAAAGAAAGGGAAAAATAATGATACATATTATCATTTATTATCAAGTTCCTACTACTCATCAGGGCTGGTTCCAGAGTCTTCATCTATATTATCTTATCTTTCAAATCACTGTATAAGGTAGTTTTCATTGTTTTTATTTTATAGGTGAAGGGGGGGCGAAATAAATTTCCATCAATCTCAAGGTAAAGTCCAAATCTCTTATTGGGAAGAATCAGGAAACTGTGGTGGTTAAGGGTACAAACTGAACAGCTAAGGTACCTGCCTTTAAATCCCAGTTCTGCCACTTACTAGTGGTGCGAACTCAGACACGTTCTTCAAGTTTCCTGTGCCTCGGTTTCTACATATGTAAATGGAGACACAACCCCATGTGGTTGTTCGAGAGGTAGATATTTAGTAAACTACAAGTGCTTAGAACAATGCCTACTGCATAGTTCTAAATGTTAGCTATTACTGTTATCACCACCGCCATCATTACATTATTACTTTTGCCAACAGGAATGTTGAATGAGACTTTATTGTTTTAGGTTTCAGCTAAAGCCTCAAAGTTGGGAACACTAGCTGATAAGTACCTCCATATTTTAAAGAGTTGCTGCGAGATCCATTTGTGCAGGACTTACTGAAATATAGCTGAGTGGTCCTGATTCTGTCAGCCCCTACCCCCTACCATTATGCAGAGAAAAGACTAGAAATTCAAAAATCCTTGATTCACAGGATTAGTATGTTTCCAATCTAGTGGGTAGAACCGTGGTATTTCCCTAAGACAAGCAATTGGCTTTAAACACAGTGAGCTCCCTGAAAGGAGACTGGGACCTTTACTGCACCTGGAGGCTTGCTATGCTGGGGCATCTGTAGGCTGCTCTGGTGTTGCCCCTGGAACAGAGTGTGAAGAGAGAATTCTGGAAAGTCTGACAGCCTTCTGACCAGAGAGAGTCATGCTTGCTTCTTCCCTAGTTGATTCTTTTCTTCCCTAATTCCAATATAGTTAACATAATGTGTCATATTAGTTTCAGGTGTATAATGTAGTGATTCAACACTTCCGTACAACACCCAGTGCTCGTCACAAGTGCACTCCTTAATTTCCATCACCTATTTCACCCATTCCCTACCCACCTTCCCCTGGTAACCATCAGTTTGTTCTCTATAATTAAGAGTATGTTTCTTGGTTTGTCTCTCCCTCTTTCTTTTTTCTTTTTTTCCTTTGCTTGTTTGTTTTGTTTCTTAAATTCCACATATGAGTGGAATCATAGAGTATTTGCCTTCCTCTGACTGATTTATTTCACTTAGCATTATATTCTCTAGCTCCATCTCTTCACTGCAAATGGCAAGGTTTCATTCATTCTTATAGCTGAGTAGTATTCCACTGTGTGTGTGTGTGTGTGTGTGTGTGTGTGTGTGTATGTGTGTGTGTGTAGCACGTCTTCTTTATCCATTCATCTATTGATGGATTCTTTTGCTGCTTCCATAATTTGGCTATTATAAATAATATCACTATTAGTGATAGTGTTCTTGTATTTGGGGGGTAAATAGCCAGTAGTGCAATTGCTGGGTCATTTCCCTGGCAGATTCTTAAAGAGCAGCCCTTATTGGTAGGGCAAGAAAAAGAACTAGAATGACACAGCTTGTGCTCCCTCGGTTTCATGTGGTGACGACCTGTGGGCTTTCTGTGGGTCAGGTGGATGCCTTGAGAACCAGATGGGCTTAGATCATCTTAAGGTACCCAGCCTGGGGGAGGATTGTCAACAGTGGGAGATCGGAGGTATATGACCAAGGTCAAAGAGGTGACAGTAGTGGGCTGGAAAACTCATTCATCGAGTGAACTGTGGCTTGCGGGGTCCCTTGGGAACCTACATCTCTGCTCCATGAAAGGGCCAGCATCTGAATGCCCATGACAGACAGCTAGTCAACACAGTGTTCACTCTGAAGGAACGACAACAGCAAGATGAGTTAGGTTAAAATATATGCTTTTATTTGTATTTCTCTATGCTTCTCTTCCTCTTTCCTGACCCTGGAAAGGCAGTAGATGAAGAGGGAAAGAAAAGACCATGATACCTTATCCAACGCAGATCACCAACCACATCTCAGGCCACTTGGAGATTGAAAAAAAATTTAATTTTTTTAATTTAAAGTTTATTATTTATTTTGACAGAAAGAGAGCATGAGTAGGGAAGGGGCAGAAAGGGGGGGGACAGAGAGAGAGAGAGAGAGAGAGAGAATCTCAAGCAGGCTCCTCACTGTCAGCATGGAGACTGATGCAGGTCTTGAATTCACGAACCATGAGATCATGACCTGAGCTGAAATCAAGAGTCAGACACTTAACTGACTGAGCCACTCAGGTATCCCCCATTTTTCTACAAGTTTATTTATGTATTTTTGAGAGAGAGAGAGAGAGCATGAGGAGGGGAGGGGCAGAGATAGAGGGAGAGAGAGAATCCCAAGCAGACTCCATGGCTCCACACTGTCATTGCAGAACTTGACACAGGGCTCGATCCCACAAACTGTGAGATTATGACCTGAAGCAAAATCAAGAGTTGGACACTCAACCAATTAAGCCAGCTAGGTACCTCTATCTACTTTTCTTCTTTAAATAAACTCTACCCTTTTTTACTCAGGCACCCTGGGAGATTGAAATTTTAATTTAGATTTAAGAAGACTTTTTCCTATCTAAAAGTGAGTCCTAATTAATGAAATTAAACTATTCTTTTAGCTATAAGTAATCTAAATGTTATGAACTCTGCTTGAAGGATTATCAAGGAGCAGGGAAGGGGTATTGAGAAGAATGTATTTGAATTCTTAATGTGAACAATTAAATATTTTTAGTAACTTGCCCAAGATGCACAGCTTAAATGGCACTATTTGAAAATGAACCCATGTCTAATTACCAATGCCATGGTATTTTTACTACATGGAATTTTCCCTGAAAATTTATAGTAAAATTAACCAGAAGAATTCTGTTAAAATGTACTACAACTCTTATAAAAGTCTTGCTAAATTTGCATAACATATTCAAAATGCCTTATAGAAATAAGAACAATAAGAGTATTTTGGCAGCTCCTTAACATTTAAGGCACGGTCGTTTAGGGAAGAATATTTAATCATATAAGAAGGACACTAGAATAACATCAGAGCTAAGAAATATATATAATAGATATTATATATTATGCATGTGCATGTATGTATATGTATATATTCATATACATTTGTAAAAACTACAGAATAAAAAATTATAGGGACATGGAGGCTCTAGTTAAATATGTTCATTTAAATGATGAAGAAACTCTTTCGAAAGAGGTGAAGCTGTTTTCTTAAAGTCTCAAGAGATTAAGTGACAAAGTCTTTATCCTAGGTCAGTTATTTCCCTGGTTCATGTAGTTTACATGCTGGGCAGAGCCAGAGGAGATGTGTTTCTGGACAAGGTACCACAGAAGATGTCCTTTCTAAAGTCCTGGGTGTGATCTCGTTCTCAGGTGATTACAGGGACAACCTCAAGGGAGGATGTTTTTTACTTGGACTCTTAGAGAAAGGAAGCCGACTTTATTGTAGAATTAGGTTGGAAGATTGATCATTCTTGCCCTCTCAGGGTATTGACGTGTGCTTGTGGACCTAAGGACAGCTTGGAATACTGTGGCTCTACAACCAGGAGCTGAACCTGGGGCTAGGATTAAGTGGATAACCCTCTTTTGACGGGCGGGTGGGATACCAATTTAACACCCTTATCGACATGGGGCAGAAAAGTGGCATCAAGTCTCACTACAAGCGAATCTTTCTTTTGGGAATCTAAGTCACACTGAGGTCCTTATAAAGACCAGAATGCTTAGTCTTAAAATCTATATCAAGTCCAGAACCTTAGCTGTGATTACTCACACATGGAGCTGAGCAGAAACAAATGGTCTGGAAGGCATTCTTATAATTATAAAAGAATATTGCCAAAGAAGCCAGAAAACCAGCCTGCCGAAATCCGTGACAAATCCACCCGACTCCTGGATCTATAAATTGACATCGACAAGAAGTGGAGTGTGGAAGCTGTGGTGGCCCCAAGAAACGAAACTCTTCAGTGCCTGCTTCAGATGCAGCCATGAGAGACAATGGATAAAGGAAGTCCTCCTAGAGAGCTAATGTCACAGCTGCCAGACTAGCTGACTGAAGGGCTCACGGCCCCAGCAGGGAAGGAGTTTGAACAGCTCCTTCCCAACAGGACTTGATCACTCTCATAGATTGATGGCAGCTGTGCATTTCCCATTTCCCCTTTTCCAGTGGGAGTTTTATTTCTGTCATCCTGTCCCCGCTCCTTCATTTTTATATTGGGTATTCAGGGACAGATGATTTGTCTCATAATTATAGGCCACCATATTATAAAGAGCCACATCAGGATCCTTGATATAGAGGGCTGATCTCATCCAGAGAATCCTCAATCTTGACCTAGATGCAGGAAACGGATGAAGCTTTGGGACTGTATTCCTTGGGAAGGGATGAGGGTATTCTCTGTGGAGAATGAATAATACAAACATGTTCAAAGAGATGGAATGTGGCCAAGGCTATCAGTCATCCCTCCAGATCTGTCCTTTGCTCCCTTGTAGATGGGGTGGCTCTGTGAAGTTCCACCTAATGGGTTATGCACAGAAGCAAAGAATGTAATTTTATACCCACATCTCCCTTAGAGGAGGGGACATGGTCTTCCTCCTTCCTTCCACCCATTGCTTGGAATGTGGATGTGATGGGGAGCTGCCCAGAACCCTGCAGACAGAGAACACCCTAGCAATGGTAGACCTTGGAGGACCCAAGTCCCTGGACAATCTTGTGGAGCCTTGGACTTCCTGCCTTTGAACAGTTACATGAGAAACAATTTTCTATTTTCTTTATGCAGCAGCTATTTGGGATCTCTGCTACACAGAGCCAATTTTTTATCTGTTCATTCATGCTTTCTTTAATATAACCTTGAATACAAACTGCCAGGAAGTTTACAATTCAGACCTTTCTTTCACTCCCTGAACATTAAGACCAGTTTCCCATACATTTTGGACTCCGCAATACACAGCTAAAATGTAAACCTTATAAGGTCAGAAATCTTTTCTTGCTCATCACCACTGTGTCTTGGTACCCAATAGGCAATCAGTCTTTGTACCTTTGCTCCATGCTTGTAATCAATCATTTAATCACCCGATTCAGACACGTTTATTAAATACCCAGTATCTCTGAGATTACGTGCTTGGAGAGAAGAAGGAGGGGAAAGGAGAGCGAGAGGGGAGGAGACGGAGGACAGAAAGGGGGAGGAGGTAGGAGATGGAAGGGAAGGGGAAGAGGGGCAGGAGAAGAGGAGGCGGAGGGAGAGGGAGGAGGAGGGAGAAGGGGAGGGAGAGGGAGGAGGGGGCGGAAGAGGAGGAGGAAAAGCAGTGGAAGCAGAAGCGATGATCACTTACCGAGACTGGGCATCACTCCGAGTGTTTTACACATACAGTATTGATGCATTTAATCCTCGTACAAAGCGGGTTCTATTATCATCTCCATTTTCTTATGAAGAAACCAAGCACTGAGAAGTGAAGTGATTTTTTCTAAGTCAGAAACCAATAGAGTGTCTGGGGCCAGAACCCTGAGGCCTCTCTTCCTAATCACAGGACCTTACTGCCTTCCCGAAGAGTAGGAGGCATCACTCTTCCTGTGAAAAGTTGATTGAACCTCAAAAGACCATCCTATCTCTAGTGCACGTTCTGGAAAGTGAAAGTTCATATTTGAAAATCACGAAGCCCATTTTAGACAAAAAGTATTATGTATTTGGTTTAAATAGCAATTATTTTGTCCGATGGTAATAGAGCTCCCCAAATGGCTAATTTTGATGCAGTGGAATTAACTTTCTAGTACACACACCTATTTTCTAATTTTACAAAGCAACAATTTAATTTTCTGGTCATTAAGAGAAGGAAATTTAGAGCCTTTACTAATTGTTTAATAATACTTTGGGCAAAATTAGAGTACCATTTTTTTTCTTGATAACTACTCTTTATATCAACCAAGTAAGGGAATAATTCTTTTCCAAAAATAACATCCAAAATAATATAAAAAGGCATCTACAGACCAATTACTTTAATAAATTAAAAATGATTTTTTAAAAACAGATAAATATAGTTACCCAAAGCACAGTTCTCCCTTGAAAGACTAGCTGCTAAATGTAAAACAGATTATAACATAGATGGACTAAAAAGGAAGTAGAAGACAAAGTGCTTATATTCAGGACGCTTAAGATCAACTGGACAGTTTCCATTATGTCAATGCTTCCACCGTGGCCTATCTCAAACGACCAAGATGAGGTAATTAGACCTAGAGCTGGGAAGGGATGTGCCCAAGCTGGGTCCAGGGCTCCTTTGAGAGGCTCCAGCACACCACTGGCTCATGAGTCAACCACCACATTTCAGATACAAACACAAGTGCCTACACCGTGTCTGGTGTTGTGCTACAAATCTTAACAGGGACTACAAGTAGGATGTACCCAGGACCCTCAGAGTAAGAATGTGCAAGTTCAGGGAAGCATCTTCTCGGCAGAGGGCTGTCGAAGAAAGGTAAAGCAGTCTTTGTCCTCTGGGAGTTTAGGAAGACGAAACAAACACACGAAGACATGGCAAGTGTTGCATACAGACTATTATTAATGAGCAATGCCGATTGCACATTTTAGGTGCTCAATCAAAGGCTTTATAGTCCCAGATGAATATGAAAAGCAAGCCACCGTCCTTCCTGTATAGAAATGCCAACTATCATTGGCATTTAAAAGAAAAAGCATAGTTTTTATTTTTAGATTTTGTAAGTACCCATTTTAATTAGTTTAGACTATCTGCCTTTGCACTCAGAACTCATGTTACTATTTCTTTCATCTACGCTCTCCCACTCCAAAGGGGGTAAAACCGATGAGAAGAAACTTCTTGATCTGGTTTAGAGAAACAAAATCCAGATCCCTGTGGATTGGGTTTGAGAGTTACCATTAGAGTTAACCCTGGCCCATTACAGTTACACGTTCTACCTTCAGTGTGAGAGCAGAAGTAGAGACTGCCAAAAGACTCAGAATGACAGCTACTGTGATTTGCAAGATCTTTTCAGAGATCCTTTAACCATTATACAGCCATTGACTCAAAGACATCACAGCTTCAGTTCCAGACCACTACAATAAAGTGAATATTGCAAGTAAGCAAGTCAATGAAATTTTTAGTTTTGCAGTGCATATAAAAACTATGTTCAAATTCCACTGTAGTCTACTGAGTGTGCTATTGCACACTTTGTCTGAAACAACACTATGTCTGAAAAAACAATGTATATACTTTAATTAAAATGCTTTCTTCCTAAAAAATGCTAACCATCATCTGAGCATTCAGAGAGTTGTAATCTTTTTGCTGGTGGAGGGTCTTGCCTTGATATTCATGGCTACTGATTGATAAGTATGGTGGTTGTTGAAGATAGAGGCATCTGTGTGGCAATTTCTTAAAATGATCAAGTTTGCTCCATAATTAGCTCTTCCCTTCATAAATAATTTCTCTGTAGCATGTGACACTGTTTGATAGCATTTTCTCCACAGTAGAACTTCTTTCAGAATTGCAGTCAGTCCTCTCAACCCCCACCACTGCTTTATCAATTAAGTTGATTAATATTATAAATCGCTTCTATCATTTCTGCAGTCTTCACAGCATTAGAACCAGGAGTGGATTCTATCTTCAGAAACCACTTTCTCTGTTCATCCATAAGAAGCAACTGCTCATCCATTAAGGCTTTATCAAGACATTGCAGTAATTCAGTCACATCTTCAGCCTCCACCTCTAGTTCTACTATTTCCACCACAATAGCTTCCTCCCCTGAAGTTCTGAATCCCTCAAAGTCATTCGTGAAGGTTGGAATCAACTTCTCCCTAACTCCCATTAATGTTGTTAACATTGACCTCTTCTCATGAGCCTCAAGTGTTCTTAATGGCACCTAGAATGGTGAATCCTTTCTGAAAGGTTTTCAGTTGACATTGCCCAAATCCATTGGAAAAGTCACTATTTATGGTAGCTATAGCCTTATAAAATGTACTTTTTAGATAATAAGATTTGAATGTCAAAGTAACAATTTGATCAATGGCTGCAGACGGAATGTTGTTTTAGCAGCACACTGTACGTGGTACATGTACATCTCCATCAGAGTTCTTGCATGACCAGGTACGTTGTCAATGAGCAGTAATATTTTGAAAGATATCTTTTTTTTCCCTTAGCATTATGTCTTCACAGTGGGCTTAAAATAGTCAGTAAACTATGTTGTAAATAGATGTGCTGTCTCCCAGGCTTTGTTGTTTCACTGGATAGAGCATAGGCAAAGTAAATTTAGCATAATTTTTTAAAATTTCATTCTTATTTCTTAATCAAAAATTATTTTTAGGAGTAGAATTAAGTGATTCGTCACTTACATATAACCCCCAGAGCTTATCCCAACCAGTATTCTCCTTAATGCCCCTCACCACTTTAGACCTTCCCCCTACCCAACACCCCACCAGCAACCCTCAGTTTGTTCTCTGTATTTAAGAGTCTCAGACAGGGGGTTTGTCCCCCTCTCTGTTTTTATATTGTTTTTGCTTCCCTTTCCTTATGTTCATCTGTTTTGTATCTTAAATTCCACATATGAGTAAAATCATACGATGTTTGTCTTCCTCTGACTGACTTATTTCACTTAGCATAGCACACTCTAGTTCCATCCACATAGTTGCAAATGGCAAGATTTCATTCTTTTTTAAAAATGTTTTATTTATTTCTGAGAGAGAGAGAGAGAGAGAGAGAGAGAGAGAGAGACTGTGAGCAGGGCAGGGTCAGATACAGAATTTGAGACAGTCTCCAGACTCTGAGCTGGCTGTCAGCACAGGGCCCGACACAGGTCTCAAACCCACGAACCGTGAGATCATGGCCTGAGCTGAAATTGGACACTTAACCGACTGAGCCATCCAGACGCCCCAAGATTTCACTCTTTTTGATTGCCAAGTAACATTCTATTGAATATATATATCACATCTTCTTTATCCATTCATCAGTCGGTGGACATTTGGGCTCCTTCCATACTCTAGCTATTGTTGATAGTGCTGCTCTAAACGTTGGGGTACATGTGTCCCTTCAAATCAGCATTTTTGTATCCTTTGGATAAATACCTAGTAGCGCAATTGCTGAGTTGTAGTTGTGTTTTTAACTTTTTGAAGATGCTCCATACTGTTTTCCAGAGTGGTTGCACCAGTTTGCATTCCCACCAGCAGTGCAATTTCTCCACATCCTTACCAACATCTGTTGTTTCCTGAGTTGTTAATGTTAGCCGTTCTGATAGGTGTGAGGTGGTATCTCCTAGTGGTTTTGATTTGTATTTCCCTCATAATGAGTGATGTTGAGCATTTTTTCATGTGTCTGTTAGCCATCTGGATGTCTTCTTTGTAAAAGTGTCTATTCATGTCTTTTGCCCACTTATTCACTGAATTATTTGTTTTTTAGTGTTGAGTTTGATAAGTTCTTTATAGATTTTGGATACTAACCCTTTATTTGATAAGTCGTTAGATTTAGCATAATTCTTAAGGACCATAGCATTTTCAAAATGGTAAATGAACATTGGCTTCAACTTTAAGTCATCAGCTGCATTAGCCATTTTTTTAAGTGTTTATTTATTTTTGAGAGAGGGAGAGAAACAGAGCATGAGGAGGGGAGGGTCAGAGAGAGAGGGAGACACAGAATCTGAAGCAGGCTCCAGGCTCTGGGCTGTCAGCACAGAGCCCGATGCGAGGCTTGAACCCACGAACCGTGAGATCATGACCTGAGCCGAAGTCGGAGGCTTAACCGACTGAGCCACCCAGGTGCCCCTGCATTAGCCATTAAAAATAGAGTCAGTCTAGGGGCACCTGGGTGGCTCAGTTGGCTAAGCATTTGACTCTTGGTTTCGGCTCAGGTCAATCACTCACCATTCATGGGTTCAAGGCCTGCATTGAGCCCTGTGCTGACATTGTGGAAGTTATTTAGGATTCTCTCTCCCTCTCTCTCTGCTCCTCCCCCTCCCCCCTCAAAATAAGTAAATAAACTTAAAAATTGTTTTAAAAGAGTCAATCTATCCCTTGAAGCCAGGTGTGAACTTCTCTCCACCTATGAGAATCTTAGGTGGAATCTCCTTCCAATAGAAGGGAATTATGTCTATGTTGAAAATCCGTTGTTTAGTGTAGCCACCTTCATGAATGATCTTACTGGATCTTCTGGATAACTCACTTCAGCTTCTACATCAGCACCTGCTGCTTCACCTTGTCCTTTTACATTTTAGAGATGGCTTCTTTCTTTAAACCTCATGAACCAACCTCTGCTAGCTTCCAACTTTTCTGCTGTAGCTTCCCCGCCTCTCCCGGCCTTCATAGAATTAAAAAGAGTTAGGGTCTTGCTCTAAATGAGGCTTCGGTTAAGGGAATGTTGTGGCTGGTCTGATCTTCTATCCAGACCACTGAAACTTTCTCCATATCAGCAATAAGGCTGTTACGCTTTATCATTCATGTGCTCACTGAAGTAGCACTTTTAATTTTCTTCGGGAACTTTGCCTTTGCATTCACAACTTGGCTAAGTTCTGTTTGGCACACAGGCCTCGCTTTGGGTTTATCTCAGCTTTCCACATGCCTTCCTGCCTAAGCTTAATCATTTCTAACTTTTGATTTAAAGTGTGAGATGTGCAGCTCTTCTTTTCACTTGAACACTTACAGGCCATCGCAGGGTTATTAACTGGCTAATTTCAATATTGTGTCTCAGGAATATGGAGGCCCAAGGAGGAGAGAAATGGAAAAACAGGTGGTTGGTGGAACAGTCAGAACACACACATTGTTTATTGATTAAGTTTGCCTTTGCCGTCTTACGTGGGCACAGTTTGTGATGCTCCAAAACAATTACAACCGTAACATCTGAGATCACTGATCCCAATCACCATAATAAATATAGTAATGAAAAGTCTGAACTATTGCAAGAATTACCAAAATGTGACACAGAGACATAAAATGAGCAACTGCTATTGGGAAAATGGCACTCACAGACTTGTTTGACACGGGATTGCCACAACCTTCAACTGGTAAAAAACACAGGATCTGTGACGTGCAGCAGAGCAAATGGCTATATTTGGCTTTACGTAGAGTGGTAAATAGTACACTTAGTTTAGCAATGCAATTTTGTGTGTGTGTGGCAAACAGGAACGGAGTAGTGTGTCATAGCTTTTTTCATCTATAAGGAATCTGAGGTTTCACCAAGTCTCTTTTTGCTGTAGTTCTAGTGTTTCCTTCTGGCTCTATAGAAAGGATGATGAAAGGACAAAAGCAACAGCAGCTTATTAAAACAAAACTCAAAGCCTCTGGCCCCAGCTTGTCAGTGAGGCTTGTGTAAAGCCACACCCTTTGACATAATCTCCATACTTTAATGGAAGAGAGTGTTCAGCTTACTGGGCGCTGTCGGCCGTGGCAATACTCCATCTGATAATTTGGAAATGCGGTAGTACGCTAAGTCGAAGGGCAAAAGTAAGGAGCAAGACTAGAAGCTGCTTGGTCAGCTGCCCTTTTCACCTGAGATTTTCCTTCTCAAGTTTCCCTTAAAGATTCACAGTGTCACGTGAAGATAGCTATCACCACGATCACATTATCCAACTGGTAGAGCCTTCGGCTCTTTTCTGCTATCTCAGGAGATACGTGAACAAATTCCTTTTCTTCTCAGTTCATTAGAACAACATCAGACTTTTTCTAAAAATACATGTGTAGTAACCTTTTGCCCACCCCATCTAAATAGTAGATGCTGTATTAAAACATAACTAGTGGTCTCTAAAAATCAATAGAAAATTTAAAATTCATCAAAACATGAGTTTTACAGTACAGATTTCTTATCAAAACATATGTAACATCTCTTGCACTAATTTGGCTGGAACATCTAATTGGGCACTCGGGTTTTAGCCTCCTTTCTTGACTTGAATTTACTAGCAGTTTGGACATTAGACAACCTTACACAAGTCCAGATGGTGAGGGCACTTCGGGTTGTCCCTACTACACATAGATTTGGTGAGCTGCTTCCTCCAGCCAATAGCAGCTTGTAGTCTTTCCTCTTCCCTGCATTTAAACTCCCAGCTGGTTGCCTCTGTACCTAGTATCCCCTGCAATTTGGCCTTCTATCTCCTCAGGGGTCTGTGAGAACTTCTGGCTTACTGGATGTAGAAGGAATTTCTGGATCATTCCCTAAAGACTGCTCTCCTGGGCTTTAGTCCAACCTTATCTCATATTGGGGATCTTTATTTTGCTATCTCCTGTCAACCCCCTTTCATCTCCCCTAAAAGGATTCTTCCTCTCCATCTCCTCCCCTCCTTCCTTTTCCTTCTCCCCCTCCTTCTCCTCAATAGCCTCCTCTTCCTCCTTTTTGCTTTTGAAACATTTGTAATTTATTGGTAGGAATAAGACATTTGATGCAAAATTTAAAAAATTTTTTTAATGTCTTATTTATTTCTAGGAGAGAGAGAGAGAGAGAGAGACAGCGTGAGCAGGGGAGGGTCAGAGAGAGAGGGAGTCACAGGCTCTGAAACAGGCTCCAGGCTCTGAGCTGGCAGTCAGCACAGAGCCCGACGCGGGGCTCGAACCCACGAACCACGAGGTCATGACCTAAGTGAAAGTCGGACGCTTAGCCGACTAAGCCACTCAGGCGCCCCATTTGGTGCAAAATTTTAGAAAGCATTCGCGAAAGAATCCAATATTTGCTTATTAAACTAAAGAACAATCCTATTTAGTGCCCTTCTCTGTAGGAAGAGATCTAAAGGAGTATATTCTGGAACAACGGTAGCTACATGGAGGAAGTTATTATTATTTGTAGTGTGCCTTCATAATCATTGTCCTACTTCAGCCGCTCACTGATCCTATGAAGAAAAATGGATACTGTACAATTTTATTGATGATAAAACTGAGGCACAAAGAAACTGAGTCACTTGTTCAAGGTAAGTTCTTTGTTCTGGAGCATTTTGTTGCATTTAAAGGATTCTTCTTATTATTCTCTATCTCCCTGTACTACTTGTGTTGTCTGAAGCCTATTCATAAATTTTATCTCCAAGCTGGTTCCATTCTTGCGTCAAGCCAATCTAGCCTCTCAGATGGTGTCTCTACCATCCAAGTAGTCTTAAAGGCTGACAACCATTTTCTGGGATGCTGCTATGTCACATTACTGCCCCCCGCCCCAGGATTCACCAAACACCACCGACTCTGTGTCTCAGAGGTCTCAGTGAATCTTCCACTTAATTATCTTTTTATTTTCTCTTTTCAATTTGTTTTTTTGTCCTTCATAGCTCAGGTTATCTGCCTCAGTGAATACCCGAGTACAATAACCATTGCATTATTTGCCTCTTTGCTTCTTCCTTTCTCCTGGCAGGAAGAAAATTAAAAATGGAGAAGAAAATAATCTTTCACATACAGGAAGGGAAATATATGAATAGCAGTAGGTGTCACTTGTACAATGAGTGAAATAATTTCAATTTTCAACATTTTGTATTTCAAAATTTTGGAGTGACTTGCAAGCATCTGAAAATCTAATTTGATCACAGAGTAAGTGGCTAGCTCTAAGAAGGGACACCTAGAAGCTCTGACATGTAGGTGGCAATCAAAGTCGTATGCACAGTGAGTTCAGTGGTGCAAATGAACACCAAAAGCAGCTGGTCAGTGTTCAATCATATAATAATTTACAGCTTAGATAACTTCCATTGTTAGTTTACGCCATCTTAATATTTGCCATTGTAATATTTATAGGATGAGAAAGCTTATATTCATTTCACAGTGAATAGAATTTTAAGACAAACAGACCTAACTTTTTAAAATTGAAGGGTAATTGACATACAATAATCTATGAATTTTAGGTGTACATCATACTTATTCATTGTTTTTATACATTATGAAATGATCCCAACAATGTCTAGTTACCATCTGTCTCCATACTAAATTATTATATTATTTACAGTTTCTGCACTGTACATTACACCCTCATGACTTATTATACAGCTGTAAGTTTGTACCTCTTAATCACCTTCACCTGTTTCGCCTGCTCCCAACCCCTCCCCACCCTGACAATCCCTCCTCACCCTGGCATCTATAAGTCTGTTTCTGTTTAAACAGACCTAGATTTAAAAATCAGTTTTATCTTCTTCCAGCTGTCTGAACACAGAGAAGTTGGCTTCATTCTTCTCAGCCTTAGTTTTCTGATCTGTAAATAGGGGTAATCATAATACCCATTTGAAGTTGCTCTTGTAATGTGTAGATTAAAGCAAATTAAATGATACAACATATGTACAATGCCTAGGAGAGTGCCTAACAGTAGCATTTAATAAATAATAGACGCTGAATTAAAGATAGCTAGTGGTATATTTCTTATGGCATACTTTCCCATATTGTGGAACAATTTATTCTTTTCAAAATATGAGTATTAAGTTAAACTTTAAATACAAATTTTCATTAATACCATAAATTCCTGATAATTCACACTTTTGTTTAATGTTCATTGTGGATAATACATGACCTAAACATTTAATGATGAACAATATTAAGGGGCATCTTTTTCTTCCTGAAAATTGAAGAACTAACAATATTTAGAACAGAGAGAAGCATATGGGATGCCAGGGTGGCTCAAGGTAATGATCTCAGTGAGTTTGAGCCCCATATTGGGCTCTGGGCTGACAGCTTGCAACCTGGAGCCTGCTTCGGATTCTGTGTCTCCCTCTCTCTCTGCCCCTCCCCCACTCACACACACTCTCTCTCTCAAAAATAAATAAACAATAAAAAAAAATTAGAAAAAGAATATATAAAGGCATATGCTCTTTTATCTGGAAGCCAGGTTTCTCCTAGTGAGTAACTATTAACTGTTGGAAACCCAACGGTTGGCAAGATGGTGGAATAAAAAGAAAACAGATGTAACAGACATTTTTAAAGTAGGCATTAATCAATCTTTCCTTACTTAAGTAATTCAAAATGGAAATATTCATTGAAAAATATTTCTGTAGTTATAAACTCAGTAACTGAAAAATCCAAAATATTATGCTTCTCTTTGCAAGTAGGTAGTCTCCCATTAGCTAAGAACAGTGATGGTTTATGCTGGGTGAGGAAAATCCTAATTTGATTTGCTAATAATGCTCTTCTATCTCCTCCTGGGAGGGGAAAGGACAGGTAAAAACTTTAGTGGAACGATAAATGTTCTACACTCCTATTTAATGGGACTTATTGCCAGTTTCTTATGGTCAAGACTTCTCAGTTACCATAACTGAGTGTGCTAGGGTTTGTTTGGTTTTTTTTGTTTTTTGTTTTGTTTTTTGTTTTTTGTTTGTTTTTTTTTTTTTTTTGGCTGTATCACTCTCTTCAGGCCTCATGCCACAGAAAGTATTATAGGTGGAGACATGTGAGAGCAATTTTCCTTTGGCACTTCCAGTAACTGAATCTCCTTGGATGGGATCCAAGAATAAAACCTTCTATACCAAACTTCACACCATAGTGGGTTGCATTATATGTAATGAGACTCTGATGTACATGTAATACCTCTGTTTGTTGACCGTTTATGAAAGGATCTTGATTGCTGGTGAGTAAATTTGTTGTCATATCACTCACCCCTTGAAAATTCAGAATTTATTTCTTGCCTCAGAGGATCATTTCTTACCCAAAGGTAAGTTTTTACATGATTATTTTGAAAGGTGAAATAATCTTTTCCCTACCTGCCTCACCCCATGCTAAGAGGAGAAATTGATACTTACTGAGAGAATTTTCAGGTCTTGAGATTAGTAGTTCATTATACCTCCTGGAATGTATACTGATATTAGTACTATCATTTCCATTTTGAAGGAAGCAGGGGAAAGAGAGCTAAGAAAAATAAACAGGTGGGCAAAGTATTATCTCTCCACATTGTATCTTGTGTTTGTTACCATAGTAGCTTTTCTCAGACAAGCTTTTGTTCAATGTTTGTTGCTAGGTTACTTCAATTAAATCCCATTTATACCTAAAATAAACCACAGCGTCATTATTTTTATTTGAAAAAAAAATTTTTTTAAATAACAGATTATCCATTAATCTCTCATGGCTTTTCAGTATACTATAGTCCTTTAAAATTGTCCATATTGGATCAGAATTCTAGTCCATTTTTTTCTTTCCCTAAAACAGTGATGTGAACACGTCAAATGACTTAGTGGTTCATCTGGCACAAGGAACTGAAAATTTGAATGCTTATCTGAACTTTATCTGAACTATCTTGAGTTTTCTTGGGTCTGTAAAATTGGAACTGAAATCTCATGGAAACTGGCTTTCTCAAAAAATTTTTGGTGAGCCAGAAATACTGTCAGAGCAGCCTTTCCCGTGGTGTTTTGGCAATTTTTACTTTGGCCCAGACAGAACCAGGAAGTTCAGAGGTGAATGAGAATGAAAAATAATGAAATGGTAACTGATCTTTTTTTTTTTTTTTTTTTTTTTTTTTTTTTTTTTTTTTTTTTTTTTTTTTTTTTTTTTTTTTTTTTTGTACTTCAGAAAGATCCGGTTCAAAATCTTTAAAGAACATATCAGGTCAGTCTTAGTAACTATAGGCCTCATGAGAAGCATTAAGAGAGATGTGGGATGCTAACGATTCAGCCCATCTGTGGTAAAGATGAAGAAAACTAAAACTTACCATTTCTTCTTGTTTTTCACACTGTTTGACTACAACATTATATACGGAATTGCAGATTCTATAAAATTATTGGTCAGTTTAATTAGCATATTTCCCCTGACATTAGCAATGACATGGCAGATAGTTTAGAGAACTTATTGTTACAGCTTACCATAGTTGTTAGTAGATAGATTATCACAGATTTTCATGGAAATCAAGCTTCTACTTGTAAGCCAAATACGTCTAGAAGATGCTCGAATTCTGTTCATAGAAACATCCTAAAGGAGAGGGAGATTCTTACATATTAAGGCAGTAGTTCTCAAACCTTGGTCTACTTGTGGCACTTTTAAATAGAGATGCCCTTGGGGCACCTGGGTGGCTCAGTCTATTGTGCTTGAGTGTCCAACTTGGGCTCAGGTCATGATCTTGCAGTCCATGAGTTTGAGCCCCATGTAAGGTTCTGTGCTGACAGCTCAGAGCCTGGAACCTGCTTCAGATTCTGTTTCTCCGTCTCTCTCTGCTTCTCCCCTGCTTGTGCTCTCTCTCTCTCTCTCTTTGTGCATCTCAAAAATAAATAAGCATTAAAAAAAAATAAATAAATAGAGATGCCCTGGGGCACCTGGTGGCTCAGTCAGTTAAGCCTCCAACTCTTGATTTTAGCTTAGCTCATGATCTCACCATTCCTAAGTTCAAGCCCCACATCCGGCTCTGTGCTGACAGTGAGGAGCCTGCATAGGATTCTCTCTCCCCTCCACCTCTCTGCCCCCACCCTGTTTGAGCACTCTCTCTCTCTAAATAAATAAACAAACTTAAAAAAAATTTTAAATAGAGATGCCCTGGCCCATCGCCCATCCACTGCATCCAAATCAGCGATCATGGAACCCATAGTACTGTATTTTCATCTTGCTCCACTGGTGACTTTGATGTGTACCAAAGTTCTCACTATGCGCCACTGACAAGTGTTCACTTAGGTGTCATGACTGTAAAAAACAATTCTAAATGAAAAATTGTATTTATGTAAGACTTAAAGAGGCTATTTCTATCATTATTGTTTTATGGGTGAGGGGACTGAGGCTCAGAGTTTCATTAATTTTCACAGTTAAGTGGTGGCATTGAAACTCAAATCCTGTTCTTTTCTTTGAGCCCTAGACTTTTTCCACTATAATACCAATGCACCACAAGCAGAGAAGGGAGGAACATCGTTTCCTACTGTTTAAGGAAATAAAAAAAGGTTGTTTTGTACCGTTATAAACATCAATAACACCAAGTATTTGACATTTATTTCTAAATTACTTATCTAGAGAGACAGAACAGTAATTGAGACAATCCACAGATAACTTCTTTCAGATACTTATTTGTAAGTGCTCAGTAAATCCTTTGTGGTAGACTATTGACTTGAAGGTTTTGTTCTCTTTGTAAGCCTTTGCAAATTGGGGCAATGAAAGAAATTGCTAATTGCCAGTTCTGAAGGCTGTATTGTCAGTCACTGGGAAGTGTCCATCTGTCTTGTTAGCCACTCTATCAATTCTGTGTTCATTTGTGTGCAGAGGCTTGGACAACAAAGCCATGCCAAGTCATTCTATTTTAATTTAGTAATGTAGAATTCCTGTCGCACCCTAAAAAGCCATTTACAAGTGTCTGAAAATTTATAAAAAATGTTCATGAACTTAATGCCACCAAAAGATTCTTACTTCACTGTTTTTGCTGGCTGTATTTTAAAAGCCATTTACCTTCAGTGAACTAAGGGCCCGGGCTTTGAATAAACGATGCCCTTTGGATCGGCTGTGTCTGCTCTATGATTTGTACAGGATTGGCAGCCATCACCCTGGCATTCATTCATCTGAAATGTAGTCACATAAGATAGGGTAGGGGCATGAGGGACATGAGGGGGGGACATGAGGGCAGAGAGGGATGATTTCCAAGCTCAAGGAAAAGCCAGAGGGAGGAGTCTATCCCTAGAGGAAAAAAAGCAAGTGGAGTTTGTGTGCAACTAAAATACAAAAGTAGGTAAGGTTTCTGAAAAACACTGAAATATATACAGGTTACAACAGACTGCCCTTAGGCAGTTTTAGTGAGTGCAGTTGGCACTCATACAAAAGATAACCTAACCTGACACTAACCCTGCCAGTAGTACAGGGATAATATTTTCACTAGGATGAACTGCTCTTGAACTGTTTCTGTAATTTATTTGGTGCAAACAGGCTTTCCTTCAATATCAGACATGCGTGTCTTACGGCCACCCATTTGTTTATTGTAAAAACATATTTGTTATAGCCAATGCAAGCAAAACCCTCCTTTCCACTGGTGTTTGAATTCCCCCTGAAGCCTTCTCATACTGTGTACCACAGCCCTGATGATGAAGTATACGCAAGCTTGTTCCAAACCATGTCCCATGTTTTCTTTGGACTTATCTTCAAAATCTATGGCTGAAGAGCAACTCCTAGTGTTTTATGACCTTTTAGCATGATGGTGCTTATCCTTTGGACTTGGAATGATTTTCCTTCTCTTGGTGAAAATGTCAAGTATGCCTGAGGATCCAATCAGACACTGCACATCGGGCTAGCTGAAAAGAAAGGAGAACAGCTGGCTAGATGTAATAGAACAAACGTGTTTTAGAAGATCATGGGAGTGTAGTAAAGATCACTTGGTAGAATCTATGTAAAGCGCTCTACTGTGTTATTAGTTTCATCACCATCATAGTCATTAATATATATTATATCCCATGGGAGTTGCCATACTTAGCTTCTGGAATAATCCTGAACATAAAGGAGACCTTGGATGATTCTGGAGATGATTGCTTTAATAGATGCTAATCAATTCCAGAAATATTCCCTTGAGTGGCTACTATGTGCCAGGAAACCATCCAGAAAAAAAAAAATCATTTCTTTTGCCAAATCCAGTTATTCTTTTATATTTGGAATGACTCAATCCCCATCTTATATTAGTAAAGCAGATTGTTTTGGGTTTATCCCCAAACTTTTGGATGCCAACCATCTTTTAGAATCCCAAAGAGTCCAAAGATCTAATGAGCATTTTAGGCTTCATGTATGAGTCCGATAAGAAAAGGAAATGACGAATAATTGATTCATCTATTCTTCTGGTCAAGGAGCTGCCTGGATCACGTTGAAGTGATTCTATTGAAGAATTAACACCTTTTACATAAATACGATAGGACTGTTGCTAGCACATATGACACCTTTGAGCAAATTAGAAAAAAGTGCCTCCTTGTGACATTTCACTACAATTTGGAATATTGTTTTAATAAATATGCAAATGACATTGATGTCACTCTCTTAGATGTGTTTCCCTGTGCAGTGCACAACTTACCCAACCACATGCAGTGGCTCTATATGGTGGCTATCTCAGATAGTGTGGAGGGGATGCAAACAAATTGAACAACACAGCAATATTAATGGGTGCCCTCCCAACAAGAAGCATGTGCTAATAATATTCTGTCACCAAATTACTGTAAGTCTCTCCTTCCTCATAGTTTTCTCCCAAACACATATTTAGCTGGGAACCTGAATTTATCTCCAACTTTGAACAAAAGCTATTTTCACTGCCTTTCCTCTTTAATCTCTCTAGATGTTTTTCTCAGTTGAAAGCTCTGCTTTTCAGATTAATATAATCTAATTCCACTTTGCCTCTCATGGATTATAACCTATCCATATTTCTCACTAACATCTTTTTAAGAGATCTTCCTCAAAATCAAATAGATGAGAAAGCCTATGCATTATGTGACCATGCAGTACTAAAAAGATATATAGATATCAGATATCTGTATAACTCCTACATATCAGAAAACAGTGTGTCACGGAAATTATAGAACCCTATAATTCTAAACTAAACTAAAAAATGCATATTTATTTTCCTGCCCTTATCCTATGTGTACTTTACATCCTTTATGTTATGTACTTACATGGCAGAAAGAAGAAAGTGAATGCAAAATAAATTAGTGAAGGTCTTATTTTCTTTCTTAGCTTCAACATCTACTTACCAGAAAACCCCCATACCTAAACTTTGAGGTTGCCTTTATACTCAGGCACTTGCCTCACAGATCTTGGTAAGACAAAACTGAAGGCATATCTTAGAAATGGATTGATTTCAAAGGGTCAGTTTCTAAAAACATGAGCTTACCTTATATTTATCAAAATTAAGACCTATGTGGAATGCCATAATGTATGTAATGCCTTCTCCTAAATACATGAATCCTTCAAATGTTTGCACACGTGTGTCTAGGGTCCATAGTACCCAGCAGTTAATAGAGTCATTTGGGAAGACTTGAGGAACAAAATTGGCAATAAAATTATCATAAAATCTTCTCCATAGAAGTTTGGGTTTGGAAGGTCTGGTTTGTTTATCAGCAATCAATTGAATAGAATGGGAAAGAAACTTTACCAACTGTCATCCCTCACTCCTTTTTATCTATCTCTTCTCTATCCCCCATTTATTTCTACTTTAAAAGTACGGGATGCCTGAGTGGCTCAGTCGGTTAAGCATCCAACTCTTGGTTTCAGCTCAGGTCATAATCATGTGGTTTGTGAGTTCGAGCCCCACTGTCAGCATGGAGCCTGCTTTGGATTCTCTCTCTCCCCCTCTCTCTGCCCCTCTCCCATTCACATGCACATGTTCTTTCTCTCTCTCTCTCTCTCTCTCAAAATAAATAAACTTTAAAAAATAAAAATAAAAAATATTTCTACTTTAAAATAATACTCTAGTCTATGGTATGGCCATTCCAACACATAGTGGGAAACTGCTTTCTGTCAAAGGTTAATATACATTAAATATATCTGTCCTCAAATAGTTGGACAAAATAAATGTAAATATATAGTAAGGATTAGGAAAGCCTTTTTTTTTTTCCTCCCTGAGCTATGCCTCAAAAACTTCAGGAGCTTCCATAGAAGAAACTTAAGGGTTCCAAGGGGGTCAGATAAGGGACCTAGCAAGAGAGATTCATGGTGTCCCATTCCTATTTCAATCAGAAGATCTCTGCTTTTATGTGTCTAATAGTTTTTGACTTATGTATAAGCTTGCACTTGAAGAAAGATTCAACCAATGCAATAAATTTGAAACCTATTAGCTTTGGAAATGCTTTAGCATTCAGTCCTTAAGTAATTGCTGTACATATTTTCCATTCTACCTTTGCTTCCATCTAAATCCTCATCTCCTTGAGGGCAGGCACTATGTCATAATCAACTCTTAGGTTGGCACAATGCTTCTTAAATAAACAGGTCTGCAATAAAAGCCTTAAAATAATTTTATTCACATACACTGAAAATAAACTAGTCGTCGCATTTGTAGTATCATTTCTAGGGATATTGGTTGGGTTTAGACTGATGAAGCCTGGTCAGAGTAGAGTAGGGCAATCATAAAGTGAATAATTTCCTAAACAGAAAATGGTTTTTAAAAGCTTTGAGGAATGGCTGGTATGCCTGCATGGCATTTCACGTTCTGAAACACTGGATGCCTCTAAAAGCAGCGATATTTCAAAGGACATTCCTTATTACTTACTTAATTACTACTTCTGTTTCCTTTTACACTGGTCCAGGTGTACTTCTTTATTTGTCATCTAAGAGAAGAAGGAAATAGCTCTGCTTTTCATGTTTTATGGCACATGGAAAAAAGTGTTCTTACACCATAAGCGCCCAGCCTGTTACAAAAAGAGAAATGGGTAAATTGTACTACGCATTTCCAATGTCCATCCCCTTGAACTCACACAGAGCCATGTGACTTGCTTTTACTGAGGAAACGAGACAGGAAGTCTCATGTGTCCCTTCCATGTGGAAGCTTCAAGCGGCGCTATGGGCTCCTCCTTCTTCTTTCCTTCTGCAGCAACATCAGCAATGCTGCGTGTCCCCGAGTGAGGTGGGTAATGAGGAGCAGAGACCCAGTCGACACCCTGGGCATCGTAGGGTGAGCAGGAAACACAAACAACAGCAGCAACTTTGGCGTTGGAAGAATAGGAGAGTGAAAAAGTGGTTTTTGGATGTATGTTTTTATTTTTGCATGTGGAGTCTGAGTCCAAATGTGTTATCAGACTCTTTTGTGGTCTTCCTGTGATCTGCGCCAAGTCACTATGTACAAAAACAAACCACACTGGTTTCCAGTCCCCCCAAAAATCAGAGAAGGGGGAGATAGAACTGGTGCAGCTGTGGCAACAACCTTATTGTTAGAGAATGTGGTGTCTGATTTATAAGTGCCTAGGAAGTTGGAGTATGAAAAAAAAAAAAAGCTACGCATATCACAGCAGAGAGTTTTTCATTTAGCGGGACACCATTCTTGTGTGCATTTGTTGATTAGTTATTTTTGCCTTCAAAAATTGGGATATAAACTTAAATCTCTCATTTTCACTAATTTAAGGAGAGTTATTGAGTTCTAGAGTCTAGATGTAATGCTACCTTGGACCAAGTTGCTTTAATCATCTGGGGACCTAGCACTCAACCCTTTCCAGCCCACAGACTACGTGTGGGCCTGTGATGGAGAATATCTGAGTGTTCTTCTTGGTCAGCATTAATTGCACTCCCATTGCCTCTCGTGGAAAACGTGCCAGGAGCCCAAGCCAATATTTAGACTATTGACATTAATTCTGTCCCTCTCCCTCTCTAAGGTGGTATACAGTAACTTCTAAGATCAAATTGTTAGACAAGCAAAAACATTTTCAGATTTCCGATAATTTTATCTTTCATTTAATGCCAAAGATATAAATTTACATCCAGCATTTGCTATAATCACATGGCCCTCCACAGCTACCCAAGCAAGCAGCCAGCAGAAACAGGAAGGTTAATAAAACCCTATACTTCCATAAAGTGTAGCCTGAAATGTGTCAGGGACCTGGGCCTCCCTCTTCCAAAGTGATAAACATTTTATTTTTTATAGTTGCCTATTAACCTAAATACATTTGATTCTTTAAATGACAAAAGGGAAAGACACTTCCAATGGTTACAGTCTTTGTTATGAAATTGTAAGTGGACATAAGTTTTCATCATTAATTACCAGGGTGTTTCAAAATAATACCTTTTTTTTTTTACCCATTTCACATGAGCATAACCCTTGTTTAGTGATATTTATGGTAATTTATATGCTTTGGAATGAACTGTGACATTTCGTTTGTGTATCATACATCATCGTGTTTGCTGCTTATCATGGAGAAAAAGTTTTTTCATAATTTCACTCTGATCTTTTCATTGAACATATAATCATAAAGTTTTCTTAACTAACTCTATACTAAGAAGTGATAATTTAGAAAAATAATATGATCCTGCAATGTATACCAAGGTTATAGGCAAGAATCTAAAGTAAACTGCTCTTTATGCTTTGTAAGGACTCTGTCCTTATTTCTAAAATTCAATTGTACGGGATGGGATATAAGTGGTAGGTAGTCATAAATAAAAGCATGAATGTGACTAAAAAGTTAGAAATGAAAGCAGTGAGAAATTCAAAGGGAGCATTTAAAGGTTATCTGACATAGAAACTCTTTAACATTTAAATACAGGAATGCCTGAGTGGCTCAGTCAGTTAAGTGTCCATCCGACTTCAGCTCAGGTCATGATCTCGCAGTCTGAATTCGAGCCCCACATCAGCCTCTGTGCTGACAGCTCAGAGCCTAGAGCCTGCTTTGGATTCTGTGTCTCCCTCTCTTTCTGCCCCCCAAAAACAATTAAACATTAAATTTTTTTTTTAAAACATAAAACTTAAATACAGAATGTGCAGTTTTTAAGTGGATGAAATGAAGATGTTCTCATCCCGTCTTCTTAGAAATTACACAAATAAACAAGAACAGGAAATAAAAGCCTAAAGCTCAGTTCCTTGACACTAAAGATACTTTTAACCCTGAACCCCGATAGGAAGAAAGTTCTCAAATCTTTTGAAACAGGAATGCAAGAAAATACTGAGGGAGCCTGCAGAGACTATGGATCTAATCTAAGGCATGTAAAGGCCAACTCTTGCTTAGGAGCATAGTTAGATGAATCGTCTAATAGCAAAAGTTTCTTAGACAAGATTTGGTGAAAAGAAGCGGAAGGTAGGGCCCGTTGAAGAAATAGAAATACAAATATAAGCCATGTTGTTGAAGGAGTCTTTTGGTGAGGCAGGGTACAGAAAAAACAAGGCACTGTCAGCCCTGAAATATCAGTCTCTATTAGCTGGAGAGAGTAGCTTATTCATAGTCACAGACTGGCGTCCTCAGAGTTCCTTGTGGTCTAGAATATAGTCCCAGGCCCCCTCAAACATACAGATAGATAGTTCTGGAAGAAATAACTTCATTCAAATAGGAACTTAAAAAAAATCTGCCATAGAACCATCCAAATATATTCTAAATAATTATCTCAAAATTTGCGAACAGTGTTTGCCATGGATTTTAAAATGTTAAGAAGCTGTTGCTTCCATTAAATAGGAATTCCAAGTGTAGACATGAGAATGTAGGAAAAATAGAGTGAGGCAACAGAGTGCAATGTAACTTGCATTGGTAGGCTCCCAAGAAGTGAAAGAGTGGACAAAGCCATCAAAGAAATAAAGGCCACAGTGGATGCAGCACAAAACAGATTGCACTGTAATGAAACCATAGGAAGGATATACAATGTTATAAACGGAGCAAAATAGAATAGAAAGTTAAAAAGAGATGAGAAGAATTAGAAAATATTAGACCTAGAAAACAAATGTGAAAGATCTAATAGACAATATCAACACCAGAAACAACGTCTCCAAGAACGAAACATAAATAATGAAAAAATAAAAATATTTAAAGATATAATTAAAGAGAGATTTATAGTGTTAGATTGAAGGGTCACACATAACATGGGCTAGGAAAAATTGCCTTAGAAAACAAGAGAGAAACAAACTGTGGTAAGCTTTCTGGATGTTATAAATAAAGAAAAAATTATTTGACTATCTTGTCAGAAAGGTAATAATTAAGGTGGGCTTACAGACAAGTTTATAGAAAAGTTTATAGAATGCTAGAACATGGACAAAAAATAAAAAGAATAAACTAAGAATTTTATATCTGTCCAAGTGTATTCAGAGTAGGTAAAGCTAATCCTTAAGAGGAAAACTTTCAGTCAACCAAGAACTGAACAAACTCAATTAAAAAAAAAAAGGTAGTGGAATGGTACGTTGAATCCATTTAACTGTCAAACCCAAATTTAAAAAAAAAACAAAAGAGAGGGTTTATATTTTGGGGATATAAATATTTAAAAAATGACAATGTAACAAATAAGCAATTAACAAAAAACAAAAGACAAATATGCTTCAATACCAAAAACTATGCTCAGTCTCACAAGAAAAGAAATGGAAAGCTTATAATGAATAACAAAAGACCCTAAATAGCCAAAACAATCTTGAGATTGGATTTAGAGGTTACTTAAAAATAAAATCTTAAAAAAAATGAGAAAGTTTCTGTGCAGCAAAAGAAATAACAAAGTGAAAGGACACCTACAGAAGAGGAAAAAATATTGCAAATCATATATACAAGAAGTAAATATCCAAAATATATGAGGAACTCATGTAACTCACTAGCCAGAAACCAAGTCATTCAATTTAGAAATGGGCATAGGACATTAGACATTTTTACAAAGAAGGCATACTGGTGGCCAACAGGTACATGAAAATGTGCTCAACACCACTGATCTTCAGGGAGATGCATGTCAAAACCACAATGAGAAATCTCTTCACATCTATTAGAATGGCTATTACCTGAAAGACAAAAGATAACAAGTGCTGGTGAGGCTGTGGGGAAAAGGGAACCCCTGTGTACTGTTGGTGGGAGTGTAAATAGGTACAACTATGGAAAATAATATGGAGATTCCTTAAAAACGTTGAAAATAAAACTACTATATGATTCAGCAATTCCACTTCTATGTATCTATCCAAAGAAAATGAAATCACTGCTTTGAGGAGATAGCTGCACCCCCCATGTTCATTGCAGCATTATTCACAACAGCTGCGACATGGTAACAACCTGTCAGGTGACAGATGAATGAATAAAGAAGATGTGATACACACACACACACACACACACACACAGGAATATTCTGTCATAAAAAAAAGAAATCCTACCATTTGCAACAATATGGATGAACCTTGTGGATATTGGTAAGTACGAATTATCAGTAAGCAAGATATAATAAGTGCATGGCAGTGATGCATAAAAAAACAAAAAGAGAAAATGTATACCTGGAGCATATTAAACACAAGATAAACATCTCTGTGATTAAAGTCATAGAATTCAATATACTGAAGACTTGGTCAGCTGGGCTCCAAGATAGGAAGCACATTCCAGGAGGTGTCATAGTTTAGTAGTTGACAAGGTAGGCTTTGGTATAGAATTTCCTGGGTCAAATTTTAGTATTTTGCACGTTAGCTGCCTGATCTAGAACAAGTGTCATAACTTCTTTATGCTGTGAATTAACGATATGGTAAAAGATATACCATACAAATGTTAAGCAGAGCTGCTATATTAATATCGATATCAGCCAAGATAGGTTTGAAAGTAAAAAGCATTAATGAAAATGAGGAGGAGCGCCTGGGTGGCTCAGTCGGTTAAGCGTCCAACTTTAGCTCAGGTCGTGATCTCACGGTTAGTGGGTTCGAGCCCCGCGTCGGGCTCTGTGCTGACAGCTAGCTCAGAGCCTGGAGCCTGCTTCAGATTCTGTGTCTCCCTCTCTGACCCTACCCTACTCATGCTGTCTCTATCTCTCTTTCAAAAATAAATAAAATATTTATAAAAAAAAAAAGAAAATGAGGATATACATGACATAACAAAAGTAATGATCCATGCTGAACATATATCATGAACTTCAAATTATATTCAATAGACAAAAACCAAAAGAGATATAGAAGCTTTATTTTTTTGAAGTGTATTTATTTATTTTGAGAGACAGTGTGTGTGAGAGAGTGGGGGAAGGGCAGAGAAAGAGAGGGAAAGAGAGGCAATCCCAAGCAGGCTCCACGCTGTCAGTGCAGAGCCTGATGTAGGGTTCAAATTCATGAAACATGAGATTATGACCTGACCCAAAATCAAGAGTCAGAAGCTTAACCGACTGAGCCACCCAGGTACCTAGAAGTTTTATTTATTTATTTATTTACTTACTTATTTATTTACTTATTTACTTATTTTCTTTCATAGTTTATTGTCAAGTTGGTTTCCATATAACACCCAGTGCATATCCCCACAAGTGTCCTCCTCCATGCCCATCTACCCCCTCCCGCTCTCCCCCACCCACATCAGTTCTCAGTTTATCCTCAGTGTTCAAGAGTCTCTCATGGTTGGACTCCCTCCCTAGAAGATTTAAGTAAAGAAACTTATATAGCTTTATACCCCCAATAAAAATATATATTTCTTGCAAGTTCATATGGAATATATATATATATATTTTTTACAAATAGTTTATTGTCAAATTAGTTTCCACATAACACCCAGTGCTCATCCCCACGAGTGCCCTCCTCCATGCCCATCCCCCCTCCCCCCCCCATCCATCAGTCCTCAGTTTGTTTCTCAGCATTCAAGAGTCTCTCATGGTTTGCCTCTCTCCCTTTCCCCCACCATTTCCCCCCTTCTTCTCCCCCTTGTTCCTCAGTTAAGTTCCTCCTAATCCTCCTATACGTGCAAACATATGATATTTGTCCTTCTCTGCCTGACTTATTTCGCTCAGCGTAACACCCTCAAGGTCCATCCATGTTGCTACACATGGCCAGATTTCATTGTTTCTCATTGCCATGTAGTATTCCATGGTATAGATAAACCACATCTTCTTGATCCATTCGTCCGTGGATGGACACTTAGGCTCTTTCCATGTTTTGGCTATTGTGGAGAGTGCTGCTATGAACATTGGGGTACATGTGCTCCTATGCATCAGCATTTCTGTATCCCTTGGGTAAATTCCTAGCAGTGCTATTGCTGGGTCATAGGGGAGTTCTGTTGTTAATTTTCTGAGGAACCTCCACACTGTTTTCCAGAGGGGCTGTACCAGTTTACATTCCCACCAACAGTGTAGGAGGGTGCCCGTTTCTCCGCATCCTCGCCAGCATCTAGAGTTCTCTGATTTGCTCATTTTAGCCACTCTGACTGGCGTGAGGTGGTATCTCAGTGTGGTTTTGATTTGTATTTCCCTGATGAGGAGGGATGCTGAGCATCGTTTCATGTGTCTGTTGGCCATCTGGATGTCCTCTTTGGATAACTGTATGGGATATTTTTTAAATCAACCAAATGTTAGTCCACCAAAGACATCTCAATAAATTATATGAAATTAATATATACAGACCATATTCTCTGACCACAATGCACTTAAACAAGAAGTCAACGTTAAAAAGTATTTTTAAAGAACCTATATATGATCGAATTTTAAAATATTTCATGTGTTAGGCAAATATTTAAATATAAATAACAATAAAAGCAATACTATATATAATACCTGAGAGATATTACAAAATGGGTACCTGGTGGCAAAAGTAAAGCCTTTAACATATTTAAAATAAAAAATATTATTTAAAACAAACCAGATAGTGTTCAAGAATGCAGATAAAAAGGAAAATAAAAACAATATATTTGATAAGGAAATAATAAAGATAAGAGCACAAATTAATAAGTAGAAAATAAAGAAATAATATAGAGAATCACCAGTCTCTAGAGCTTTGATGGAAAATTTAAAAGTAAAGAGCATATATAATTACTAATTAAAAGGAGACATAAATATAGACACAATACAGATATAAAAAACAATAGGAACATACTAAATCAATTTAAAATTTAGTCTAAATGGGGGTTCCTAGGTGGCTCAGTTGATTAAGTGTCTGACTCTTGACTTCAGCTCAGGTCATGTCTCATAGCTTGTGAGTTCGAGTCCCTCCTCAGGCTCTGTGCTGGCAGTGCAAAGCCTGCTTGGGATTCTCTCTCTCCCTCTCTCTCTCTGCCCCTCCCCTACTCATTCTCTCTCTTTCTCTCAAAATAAATAAATAAACTTAAAAAAAGAGAAAGAAAACTATAGAATAATTCCTAAATGGACATAAAAATCTATATAAGGGGTGCCTGGGTGGCTCAGTCGGTTGAGTGTCCGACTTCAGCTCAGGTCATGATCTCACAGTTTGTGGGATCAAGCCCCACGTCGGGCTCTGTGCTGACAGTTCAAAGCCTGGAACCTGCTTCAAATTCTGTGTCCCTCTCTCTGCCCCTCCTCTGCTTGCACTCTCTCTCTCTCTCAAAAATGAATAAATGTTTTAAAAAAATCTAAATAAAATATTACAAATTGAAAACAGTTTATTAAAACAACACATTCATCATGTTCAAGTAGTATCAATTCCAGGAATGCAAAGCGATTTCAATATCATAAAATCTAGCAGCCATACTAGCACATAATCAAGTCATAGATGTAAGAAAAGGTAACAATATTGACACACTTATTTATTTATTCAGCAGATATTGATTTAGCACCTCCTTTGTGTTAGGCATTGCCCCCAGGAAATGGGGAATATAACATAAATAAACAGAAGCCTCATGGATTTTACATTCAAGTGGACGAATGGGAAGATAATCAAATAAACAGCTGAATTTTATAATGTCATGCATAATAATTACTACAAAGAAAACCAAAGTAGGATAATGATATAGAACGTGATCAAGAGTAATATTTTGAGCAGATACTTGGATGAAGTGAGGAAGCGAGACAAAGTTTTTGCTGAGAGAGGACAACAGGCAGAGGGAACTGAGTGTGGAGTCTCCAAATTAGGAGTCTGTTTGGATCAAGGATCAAGGAGGAACATTTAGGAGCATTCTCATTGGGATAAGAAGCAATAACTTGGATGGAGTGACTGGCAAAAGACAGAAGATGAGATTGGTGAGATGGCTAGAATTCTGATCATGTATGGTTTTGTGTGCCAAAATATTGACTTTGGATTTTATTCTTGGTGTAATGGAAAACCCTTGGAGGGTATTCAGAAGAGTGACAAGATCTGGTAAGCTTGAGATCCAGAAAGAACCAATGTTCCAGTTTGAGCCGGATGGCAGGAAAGAAACTGATATCCTATCTCAAAGGCAGTCAAGCAACAGGAATTCCCTTTTCCTCCTTGGAGGGTTAGCCCTTTCTTCTCTTCAGGCCTTCAACTGATTGGTTGAGACCCCCACATTAGGGAGGACAATCTGCTTCACTCACTCTACTGATTTAAATGTTAATCTTATCCAGAAGCAGTATCACAAACATAGAATTATGTTTCACAAAACATGGTACCCCATAGCCAGTCAAGTTGACACAAAATTAACCATCACAGCAAAGTAGGTAGAGTGTCTAGTAAAGGATATCTATGCAAAACCTACAGATATCACACTTCAAAGGTGAAATTTTAGAAGTGTTTCCAGCAGCAAGTCAAGGATATCATAACCACGTGTAGTCAACAGCGTGTTAAAGGTCTCATCCAAAACAATACAAGAAGAAAAAAATTAAGTGGTACAAAATTTGAAAAGGAAACAAAACTGTCCTTATTTGTAAACAATGTGATTTTAACCAAAGAAAATCCAGGAGCTCTTCAAGCTACTAGAATGAATAAGAAAGTTCCATAAGTTTACTGGACTCAAATGAGCATGCTAAAATCACTGTCATTTCAATGAAACAGCTAGAAAATTAAATAGAAAGTAACACATATAAAATACCTGGTAATAAACCTAATACCTGATAGTTAAGATCTCTAAGAATAAATTAAATATATTTGAAGAACAAAAAAAAAAAATTGAATATAGTCATGCACTCTGCATTCAAGAATTGTAAAGATGTCGATTTCCATTCAAAATACTCTATAAAGTTAATAAAATTCTAAGCAAAACATGCGACTTTATAGAACCTGACAAGCAAATCTTAAAATTAATATGAAAGCACAAAAAATCAAGAATAGCCAAGATAAATTTGAAGAAGAGTAAGTTGGGGGAGGGGGAAATTTGTCTGAGCAAATAAATCAAGAATTTATAGAGCTATAGAAAATGAGACAGTGTGGTATTGGCATAGGAAGAGACAAATAAACCAAGGGAACATAATAGAGAGCCCAGAAACAGATACTTGCATATGTGGAAACTTGAAATATGACCAAGGTGGCACTACAAATCAATGAGAAAAGGCAGGACTGCTCAATAAATGGTACTGGGACAATTAGTTAACCATATGGAAAAAATAAAGTAAAATTGGATCCCATTCTCACACCATATACAAAAATAAAGTCCAGATGGATTAAAGGTCTAAATGTTAAAAGCAGCTTTTGGTAGAAAATATGGAATATCTTCGTAACATTTAGATGTGGAAAATTTTTTTAGACAAGACACAAAAAGTAGAGCCAAAGATTGGTAAATTTGATGACACCAAGATAAATTTAAAAAGCGTCTTATGTTTAACAAAGACACAAAAGCAAAGTGAAAAAAGAAACCACAGAATGTGAAAAGATATTTATAACTCATATAAATGACAAAGGAATTTATTTATTTTTCTAAGTAACTGAATAGAAGAATGAAAAAGTCCATTAACAGGCAATTCAAAGAAAAAGGAACCTAATACTAAACATATGACATGATGCTCAACTTACCAAAGATCAGAAAGGAAAAATAACAGTGAGACGTCATGTCAGATTGGCAAAATTTAAATCATGACAGTACCAAGAGTAATAGTGACTCTCATAGACTGCTAGTAAGCATGTGAATTGGTACCACTACTGTGGAGAGCAATGTTGAAATATTTCATAAAATTGACATCATCTCTAACTTAGCTATTCTATTGGTAGGTATATAACCTGGAAAAAAATTCACACGTCTGGAAGGAGATGGTTGTAAAGATATTTATTGCAGGTTTCTACTGAAAACAATTTAAAATGTTCACTTATTTTGACAGAGAAGGAGGGAGAGAATGAGTGGGGGAGGGGCAGAGAGAGAGAGAGAGAGAGAGAGAGGGAGAGAGAGAGAATCCGAAACAGGCTCCATACTGTCAGTCCAGAGCCTGATGCAGGGCTCAAACTTATGAACCATGAGATTATAACCTGAGCTGAGATCAAGAGTTGGATGCTTAACCAACTGAGCCACCCAGGTGCCCCTCAAATGAAAACAATTTAAAAGCAGAAATGTCATTCAAGAGGAGAGCAGATTAACAAATTATGATAGTGTCATATAATGGAATTCTATATGGCATTTGAAAAAAAATGCACTAGAGATACATGTATTAAGGTGAATTGTCAAAAGCATAGATTGAAACACAAAAAGCAAGTTGCAGAATGATATGTACAATAGTTTACTGGTTAAAGAAACTTTAAAAATCAATAAATATTGCCCTCATGTAGTATTATTTATATTGAGGAGTATATAAATGCTGAGTAAAGATATAATTTATGCATGGGACTTATAAAATATTAAATCTGTGACTACAGTAGGAAGTAATAAATTATATTTACATTATATTATAGCTATGCATATCTAATTTTTATATACTGATTAGATACCACATTTATTTTATATACAACATATGTATACATATCGAGAGATAGATAATAAACACCCCACATCCATACCATCCTCCTGGCATGATTTCAATAAATTAAGAACTGATTTGGAGTGGTTCTTAAAGCATACAAGACAACAGTCCTATTTGTCAATACAAATACCACACATAATCCCTATCTTCTAGCCCCTCGCTTGGCATGTGGAAGGCCAGGACCCATTTCATATTCGTCTTTTCATCCTCAGTATCTGGAAAACTGAATAAAGTACAGCTTCTCAAAGTGTTCTTTCTATGTAGAATGTGATTGTCAGCAGGCTGCCATGTTTCTAGAGTGAATGTCAGAGAATTGCTGAGAAACCTGAACTCTCTTCATAGAAGATGATTTGTTAGAGAATCAGATACAGCAGTTTTCAAATTAAATACACATATTTCAATTAAAATGATTTAAACGGGAAGCATCAATGTCATAGAACGATTTTCTACAGTGGCTATTTCCCCCTCAGCTGGCAGTGAAGTTGGAAGTTGAGGCTGATGGGAAAATGGAGGAGAGGGGCGCCTGGGTGGCTCAGTCGGTTAAGCATCCGATTTGGTTCAGGTCATGATCTCAAGGTTTGTGGTTTCAAGCCCCACATCCAGCTCTGTGCTGACAGTGCAGAGGTCGCTTGTGATTCTCGCTCTGCCTCTTTCTGTGCCTCTCCCCCGCTCGCACTCCCTCTGTTTAAATGAATGAATGAATGAATGAATGAATGAATGAATGAATGAATGAATGAAATGGAGGAGAAATGAGCTGAAAAGAGTTCCCCTTCCTTCAACGTATGAAGACAAGCCATAGCTTCCATAAAGTACAAACTACTGGAATTCCCTGACCTGATTCCTTTTGCCCCTTAGTTTACTGTGTGGCATCAATCTGAGAAGCTTGATTAAAACAGTTGTGTCAGAGGCCTTGATGAGTTAATACCCAAGAGGGTTTTTATAGTCTTAATTCTTCATTCAACTAGTAATTAAAATCCAAAGCTTAACTCAGTTAAGACTTTTTTTCTTCCATTGAACAGGTAGCATGCTTGTCATGGCAGGGGGTTTCTAAACTCTTTAAGCCCTGATTAAAATATTTTTTACAAACACAAGACACAGTCACCTGATATCATGCAGTTGCTTTTTATTTTTTTAATCTTGTGGTAAAAACGTAAGCTGATAATAGCAAAAAAAGTTTTTCTCTTTTTCACTAATTTAAATCTACCAATTAATTTTACTGAAGATTCATTTCATTGAAAAAGTGATTCATACTGTAGAAAATTTGGGAACTTCAGAAAAGTAGAAAGTGGAGAATAAATAAATAACTCCATAGTCCCCTCACTTAAAGATAACTCCTATTTTAAAGTTGATGCATTTTCCTTTATTTTCATTGAATCGTTTCTGAATGCACAGTTTTTTTTGGTTTGGATTTTACATCATTATAACACACCACAGTATAATTTTTGAATTTTGTTTGTCTTTGTTTTTAACGAGGTGATACAAACCTAAAAACACTTTCAGGCTAGTAGGGCTTACCTTACTGTTTTTTTTTTTTTTTAAGCAAGATATATAAAATCAACCTTTGGTTGCATTTTCTTTAGCATGATTCTTAGCTAGATTTTTTTTAGCTCATTCTTTAGCTCAGGTAGGACTTAAAAGCTGTATGTTGTCACAGAAAGAACAGGGACTTTGGAATCTCACAAACCTGGGTTTGAATTCTAGTTTCACCTCCTCGTAACTATATGCCTTAAGTGTGTTCACTTAACAATATGCACATGGTCCATTTTTTGTATGATAGACACTATTATTCAATCTGAAGCTATTTATTGAAGCTCTGAAAACCCCCATTCTTTACCCTGTAAAATGAGAGTAATACACCTTCCCGTGCAGGGCGAATGAAGGCACTAAAGGAAATATATGAGAAGTGTGCATCATCAGGTATAAATTTCACGGAATGATGCTGATTGTAGTCACTGAGAAAAATCTCTACTGATTTTAAACACATCAGCTTCAAATTACACACATGAGCACCGTTAATGACAGAAATAAAAGTAAATTACAAAGGAGCTAATTGTCTCTGAAGGTATTTTAAGTAAATCAGCAAAAGGGTTTCTGAAAGGTTTCACACAAGCTGCTCTTTGCTCAGATCCAAAGACCAAAACATTGAGACAAAGAGGAGGAAGAGGAAGAGGAGGTGGAAGGCAGGGAAGGAAAGATGAGGAGAGATACAGTAAGAGACACAGAGATGGAGAGACAGAGAGCCATACAGAGAGAGAGAGAGAAAGCGAGCGAGAGACAGAGAAGGAGGTGGTGTAGGAAAAGGAGGAAGGAAAGGAGGTGGGGGGAAGGAAAGAAAGAAAGAAGGTTGGATTTGACTTTAATAGGAAGGCTAAAGAAATTATATGCAGTATGACTTGCGTAGAAGAAATGCAAATGTTTATGAATAACTAAAGACACAAATCCTAAGAGAAGAGGAGCCAACGTCAGATGAGAAGGAAATACTAAAGAGGAGTTGCACTGGCTGGTGGCAATAAAGAATGAATTGGTTCCACAGCTGGATGGGGTGGTCATTGTGATTGTATTCCAATATACAAACCTTTTAAGAACAAAAGCAAAACACTAATTGCCCTCTCCTGAAATAGAAATCAGGAAAAAGTTTGTGTTACCTCAAGTCCTTTGGGTTAAATACCTTCTGGAAATAATCTAAACCTAGTCACAGTGTATTATTCAAAAAAGTCCTAACATTGGCCAAACTGTCACACTTCACTTCTCTTCTCCCTCTAATTGGTTTCCCCGGAACACCTCTGAGTGGAAACAAAGTTTAGAGCAAGTGAGGAAGGGAAGCAGGGGTATGCCTTCCTCCCATTGAAGTAACTACTGATTGGAGATTAAATAACCTCATTGTCGGTTTGTCTCGCTGATCTTTTCAATTAAACACCCATGGGAAAAGGAATACACATTTTAGAACAAAGTCTATTTGTTCAGCAATAATTCATAATTGCTCATAATTATGAATACTGATTATCAATACTAAGTTGCATTAACGTGAAGTTTTATTTTCTTCGTTGTTTGTAAAAGAGAGTATATAAAATGTGAGCGTCAAAAATGCACACGGTGCATAAGCCCTAGTGAAGAGGTCAAACTCTGAACTTGGGTTTGGAGGCAGATAATGGCAGGGTTGGGCTCACGTGGATCAGAAGCTGGCCTTCAGCAGCGTTTCAGATCCTTCCTCACAAAGGCAAGGCCACTTTTACTATAAACAAGTGGAAATTCTTTTGATAAGTTTTCAACACAATTATTGAAACTCATATGTGGTATTCCTTGCCTGATTCTGATTTCTAAGTTTCCGTTTTACCTCTTAGAGGATTACCAGCTCTTATTTGAATGTCTTTTCGATTTCCCTCCCTCCTTTGCCCTTCTCAGATAGATCTGATTTGATCATAGGTAAAGAATGGACCCAAATCATGACTTCTTCCATCCCTTAATCAGTTATAATCAATACCACTTTTAACCGACTGTAAATCCAGGGTTTTTTTTTTTTTCTTTTTTTCTGAAATGTGAAAATCTTCTTCTTTACTTAGAGGACTTTAACCTGAGGTATCTCTCCCATATATTGTATACCCATTCCTTTTATGAAATTTGGGGAAGGGTTTAAAAGAAGGCATTCAAAATAAAAAGATCTATATATACAAAATAAATTTACAAAATCTTTAAGTATAGTTAACATAAAATTACATTAGTAAGAAAGTAACGTTAAAACAAAAGCAATTTCTACATGAAGCTAAACATGTTTTTAAAAAATATTGAAATACAAAGAAGTTCAAGTAGGAATACCAACAAAAATGAAAAAATGTATAAGGACTGAATATATTTAGGGAATGATAACTTTCAAAAGAAATATATACAAGAAGAGGCAGATATAATAGCAGTAGTTTTGGGATGCCCTATTTCTAAATGTTTTCTTTAAGAATGAGGTTTTAATGATCAAAGGAATGTTTAAAATGAATTATTGCATACATGTATTACTTTAAACAATCTATTGTGAATACCATGTATCAATCATTTTATACCTTTGAAGTTTATACTTTGACATCCTCAAAGCGATGAAGAAAAATCAAATTCAAGCCCCAGGGCATGAAGAGGAACAGGGAAAGGTCAGGTTGAATTTTTTTCCATGTTAATGATGGTGACAGTGGGTTTAATTCTTTATTGAACAAAGTGGACCTTTGTTTTGATACAGTTTCCCTCCTTTAGAAAACTGGATGGAAACAGCTGACTTAACAGCAGACAAGAGAATTGCTTGCTGTGTGAGGAACAAACGTAATGCTTAATCAAATTAAGAAGCGCCACAGAAATCCACACAGATAGCTTAGAATGCCAACTGGCTTGGGCACAAAACTCCCGGCTTCGTTGAAAACATCCAGACACAGTGAAAATATGACATTTCTTTAAATATCTTTTTCTCTCTTTTTAGTTGTATTGCAAACATTTTGATTCTGGGTTCTCCCCGACCTCCGCCACTCTCTCCCCAATTTTCTAATGGCATACAGATACTATAGTTCAAAATTCTTTGGCCTGTTACAACTGGCATAACTTGTTTATTCTTCTTCCAAGAAATATTTTATGTCTAACCTTTCTTCTTACTCTGATGCATATTGATATGCATATAAAAGGGTCTCCGGTACTTTTTGTTTCAGATTAGAAAAGAAAAAAAAAGATATCACACATCATGTACGGTCCAAAATAAACAAAACTGAAATGCTCTCAAGCATCTGGTTTACTCTAGCTTTCAAAGTACTAGATCTTTAAAGGAGGTTCTTTTAAAAAGCACTTTAATAATGAAGAAAATTAAAGGAATAAAGATTTCTATTAGAAACAAAAGAATTTTGGAGGGACATTTACATATTTTTGTCACTTATGTTTGGTACTTCCCCCCCTCCATTCTTATTTAAAAAACGTGTGAATAGAAAGGTCTGATTTCAAATTATTGCAAAAATGTTTTTCCCTGTTAGTTAAAATTGTCCTTTAGATTAGAAATTGATGATGATAGAATTTATTGACTTAACACATTTTTAGCTTTCAATGGAAAAATAATATATCATTAGTCTTAATCATTATGTGACCTAGAGAAGTAGCATAGGCATTTACCCCCAATTTCCAAAATATACTGCTGTTAATTAAGAAGTATTTTTCCCCTCCATGTAAGGGAAAAGATGCAACTTCCAATTTCAAGGTTTATAGATTTGTCACTTTTAGCAGAAATAAGTTTGAAACAAAAAATTGAAATAATCCAAATCTCATTGTATAGATAAATAAGTCCCTCCGTTGTTTTGTTTTTTTTTCTTTTTAAAACTAATCACTAAGTAACATAGGACTTTCCAGTAATTGTGGATTCTTTAGATTTTGGTTGCTGATTATACTGGTTTTTAAAGGTTGTGTAGCTATAATGTTGTGACAGGCATTCAATTAAGAAAGAAGAAATTGAAAAGTTTTTATCTTCTAAGTATCTTCTAGATGAATTACCTTCATTAACTAATCACAAAACAAGCCCATACTGAATTTCAGTGCTATAATAAATATGCCCTTTGATTATAACTTTTATTATATGTAGAAAAGTTTCATCGTACTGTACACTTTGGTTAGTTTTATGGAGACTTTATCTTTGTGTTCACTATATCAATTAGGTGCAGCCGTGTACATAGTAGACGCTTAATAAACAATTGTTCTTTGTAAGGATGTGAAGCCAATATCATTTCACAAAATGAGCTCATGTTAACTTTCCTGTTCACTTCCCAGAAAAAAAGATTTTTTTGAATAACTTTTATCTCCTCCTGGCCTTATTTCAACTGTAAACACATCCTTTGGCAGTTTTCGATGTAGATTATTCTGCAACTTTGTTTGCTGATTCATTCACTCACAAGTAATGTTTCATTTATTCATGCCACCATACATTCATGAATTCCCCCATTACCCCCAGGAGACCTGTATAAGGACATTGATAAGGACGATTAACTGATTTATAGCAGTGATCCAAGAACCTATATCTTTAACTTTCCTCTGCTTTGCTAACTCTGGAGGAAATGAAAACAAATATCCTCCAAATGTGACGAAGGCAAAAATTACATATTTGTCCTTCTTTCCTCTTCGTATCTGACTTTTTTCTGAAATGAGTTAGTGGTTTCAAGTGTAAAAAAAGCACTGAATGCTTTACATCCCAACACCTTTTTTTACATAATACTTTTCATTCAAAAAGGCTGTAGAATCCTAAACTCTGAAATACGTACACATCTGGAACTGAAATTCTCTAGTTATGGAAGCAAGTCCCCTAAGACCCCATCAGTTTCACTCTGCAGCACTGATTCTGCACCTATGAGAAGTAAGCAATTATTGAGGCCACCAGTTGAAACAACAAACACCTATTCTTGCTTTGACCATGAGGAGAAGGATAGTGTGCTGACTTGGTAAAAACCACCACAATAGGCAAAGCCATGCACATGTGCTCATGTTCGGTCCCCCTCCCTGACTCACTGCCACCTTGGGTATGTCTAGCTATTTTGACCATCGTGTTACGCAAACGAAACTGCCGACCAAGGTATTTGCTGACCACCTACCTCACAAAAGTATTGTGAGGCTCAGCTGTTAAGCTATTGTGAGGCAATCTAAAGACATAAGGTGCTGCGTAAGCTTAATGGTACTGACTCAGTGAGGAACGGGAACACCCCCCCCCCCACCCCCTCACTAAATCAGCCGAATTGTTTCTTTCAGTCTTTTGTGGCCATTTCCTGAAGGGAAAAAATGTACCTGTCGGGGTGACCAGGTCTGAGCCTGCTCCTGGGAGGTAACTAAGGGGAACTGAATTTAAAGATCATAAAGCCATGCCTGGACTGTATTACATTTTTAATTTGGGGAAATCAGGGTTTTTCTAATTAATAGAATTTTCTCCAGAGCAGTTTTAAGTTCATAGAAAAATTGATCAGAAAGAACAGAGAGTTCCTATACACACACACACACACACACGCACACATGCACATATGCACGCACACAGAGTTTCCCTTATTATATGTTTTGTATTAGTGTGGTATGTTTGTCATATTTGATGAACCGATATAAATACATCATAATTGACTAAAGTCTATAGTTTTTATTAGGGTTCAGTCATTGTGATGTACACTATATGGGTTTGAAAATCTTTTTTTTTTTTTTTTAGGGAGCTAAAATGTGGGGGGAGGTGCAGTTGAAATCACACAAACAGTATGTGAGAAAGAATGACAAATGGGACCACAGTTGGTTTTTACAATGGAAAATGCTTTACATCATTCACTTACAGTGTAACTGAATATGCTACAGAAGAGGGGGAAAGGCTGGAATAAGAATGCCTAGTCAGGATGATTACAACAAAATATTGATAGAAATTTATAATGAAACAATGTTTTTCTGGGGAGCCTGGAGTCACGCAAGATTTATTCTGACCAAATGAGGTAGGAGAAGTCCTGAAAACTCTCCCCCATGAGGGATCAATAAAATCCTAAGATTAAACTTGCAGTGGGCTTTGGAAAATTATCAGGGTCACAGAAAAAGTAATTTAAAGCAAGGAATATAGTAGGGTAATTTTTAGAGTAATCCATATCTTTCAAAAATAAGAGCTTGAAGATGTTTGAATTGTGACTTTATGAGGCCAAAAAAATCTTGGGGAAAAGAAATGTTCAACCAGCGTGCTGACTTTCTTATTTGGTTACCTTTTTTTTTTTTTTTGTACAGAACTAGCCTTAATCTGTCCAGGGCTAACCCTTCACCTGCTTCCCTCCAAGAAATATCAGTTTATGATTTATTATAACGATTGATGAAACACAGAACACTGTGAATGAAAAGTATTTTCGTGAGACTTCTCATTCCGTACTTAAGCTGAAGTAAGGAGTTTGCTTGCAATTAAATGAAAAAACGATCTTGAAGGCTGTAATAATGAGATCACATGAGAAAGAATAAATAGACAAAATACCAGGCTTCATTGAATCTGCAGCAGTCATCACCTGTAAGAAGCACTGTTATCTTATGCATCACTAAAGAAGAGAAAGCTTTCCCAATTATAATTGTAATAAGAATCTTAATTTGAAATGTGCAAATGTGAAAAAACAATGTGCCTTAGAGTTGATGAAATACAGCTTATGGAGTAATCTGGAAGAGGAAGAACTTAATTCTTTCAGACTCTATTTAGAAATGTATTTGATTGTAGGTAACCTATTAAAGGGATCCTTAAATAGTTTTGCATGTAATCCTCCATTAGAGAGTTTTCTCTCCTTTTTGGCCATTATGTTTTATTGTATTAAATATTGCTTATTCACCCAAAACATTACCGAGTTGCTCAATTTTAATCCTCTAATCGTGAGATACTCTTCTTCTCAGAAAACTTTTAGTTTGAATCAAGTATCAGTTTGACTTAACTTCCAAGTTACCTGAACTCACCAAGCTTCAGTTTTCTGCTCTGTAAAGAAAGCGTCATAATAGTGGTGATTTTAAAAGGTTATTATGAGGCACAAAAGAACACAGTGCCTAGCATCTCATGAACAATAATAACGATATCATCTACCGACATAAAGGAACCAGGTTGACTTGAGTTTACCTTCTTTCTCTACCATTGTCTAGCCGTGTTAACTTGGACAAATTGATTCTTCTCTGTGCCTCAGTTTCTTCATCATTAATGGGGCTAATGACACTGCTCTTTCAGGTGCTTATAAGAGTCCAGCAAGGGAACTACAACACAATATATCACCTTCCCTATATTATGCCAGCCATAGTCTACTGATTCACTCAAAATGGGATACTAGCACAGGGCATCTATTGAGCATTTAGGTGTTCAAACACTCTATTGTCATTTACTCATTTAACCCTCACTGTAATCTTGGGAGGTAGCCGTAGTTATTATCCCCATTTTACAGGCAAGGAAACTGAGGAACAGAGTTGCTGAGTAATAGTCACACATCTTTGGCAATGCCGAGCTTTGAGTCCAGGCAGCATGGCCCCAGGGTTTGTATATTACTCAAACTACTTCCTCACTGGCCTAGACTCTGCCTTTTGGAATAATACAAGGGAGCCTGACGGAACGAAAAAGGCCTTCTCTTAGGCTAGAACAATGGTGAAATAACAATAACCGAAGACATGAGTGGCCACCACAGACATGCTTTTCAGTGGAGGGCAAAGGCAGGGCACAGAACAAGCTGTTAAAGAGGAGGATTGCTCACAGCTACAGCGTTTGGCATGCAGCTAACGTTGAGTCACTGAGAACTCCGCACAGCCACATAAGCTGGGGAATAACATGGAAGGTATTTAACAATCTGTATGAACACGTAAACCTAGTGTAATGTAATGAGCAATCCGTCCCTGAAGTTAACAAAAAGAGAAATGGTTCTAGGCAAATCTGGACATTTATGAAGACAGCCATGTTTCAGGATGAAAGGAATGTAATACTTGTGCTTGGAAATATTTAATAGACAAGTCAAATGAAGTTCAAGGGAAAGCAAGCAAATGGACTAAAATGGTATAGGGAAATGGAAAGATTTAACAATCCAGGGCTGAGAAAGTGACAAGAGAGCTGGTAAGAATGGAAGAAGTATGAACACTGGAAAATCGTGTTAGCTTATGAACTCGGGCCTCCCATTGTACTTTAAGTAAGAGTGCAGAGTTTCAAGATTTAACGTTTCTTTGTTTCATGTGTGTTTATGTGGGTTCCTAAGGAGGATTGTAAACTCTGGTGGCTGCGGCAGTGCAGTGGAAAGCACACTAAATTTGGGATGAGAAGAGAGTTATCTAAGACCTGGCCTGCCTCCCCAGCCAAATGCCCACAGACACATCACTTCCTCTATGGCAATGTTTCCCATCCGAGAAATAAAGGTAAGAATATCTACTTCCAACAAGAATGCATGCGGAAGCACCGTATAGAATGTGCACTACATCACAAATACGAGGTGTTCAGGAGCAGGGAATAAAACAACACCAGGAGATTAGAAGAAAACACTTGAGATCTGAAGACCTGAGATCAAGACTTTTCACTCAGCAGGTCCGTGACTTTGGAACAAAAGAATCCAATGATGGCACCTCGCCTCTTGGAACTCGTTTCCTCCTCTGCGGAATGAGTTAATGGTACTCAACTGCTTCAGTGGACTTTTGTGTGTGACACACACAGCCCCACACCGTACGGAGCGTCGCCTTTCCTTTCTAGACAAGAGAGCTGTGAGATAGTGGGCTGTTTTCTGTCGTTGTTATAATGATTCTCATAAAGCCTGCAAAAGTTCTGGATGTGAAATAAAAATAAATACGTGTCAGTTGATGTATTTAAGTACATAGTTATCTTAGTGGAAGAGAGCCACATGTCAAATAGGGAGAGGATCTGTTATGTACCCCAGAAGGGCATGTTGTAAAATGCCTTTCTGGAGTGGTTGGTCCAGATGATCTCTCAATGTTCCCTTCAGTTATACGGTTCTGGGAAATCAAGTAGAGACGGAACAAAGAACATAAGAGCAGAAATGAAATTACTGCTTTTCTGTAGACAGTGCTATTTGTCTGAAAATTGTAAAATGTAGATGGGAAGGAGGAAATAACAGGTCTATGATTCATGACACTAAATGTTAAGAAAAGGTGGGTTTTCTTTGTGGTTATAAAACAAACAGAAAAGTATATAAACCCAGTGTTTAAATGTTAATTTGCTACAGCACATCATATGTTTATAGCAAGAATTTGATAGAAGCATCAGAATGAAAGAAAAAACAGCAACCAAAAACAAATCCTTTCCCATCGCTCCATGCTTATAAAGAAGACACCCCGCTGTCTCCAGCGGTGCATATTTACATTTCTGCAGGGAATACCCTGACCCTTTTTGCTATAGCGACCGTGAAACAATGCTTCCATGATGGGTAACATGAAATGTTTCAGAACAAAGGAAAACCTTGTGGTTTCTTAGATAAAGCGAAGGATACTCTATCTTGCATTTCTTGTACTTGCTGCTATGTGCTCGGCGTATCTGTTAGCGGGTGTACCCTGGGTGCTTTGTGAACAGCCTTCAGACTTGCTCGGCTATCCACATGTTAAAGCAGCCATTTGAAAATCCAAAATGCCCACTGTAGTAACTTCTATGTTACAGATTTTAGAGGAAATTTGGCAAACAATGAAATTAACAGGGAATTGATTATTCTTCTGAAATAATATCTGGGCACAGGACATGTTTCTCCCCCACCTTGCTTCCTCCAAACACACTTTTATCCACTTCGAGTTTACCTTATACTGCAGCATAAATCAGAGAGGAAAAAAGAGCTCACAAAATTCCATAGCATTCCATTTTACAAACTGTAATAACCAGGCTGTTCTGTAAAATGTCTGGTCAGGGAAAAGGCTGAAAGTACTGACTAAAATGAGGTCTGAGTTTCTTCTGAGAATTAGGATTCCTTGTGCTCTTCCAAATCCTAGATGACATAGATAATGGAAAATTAATTTTAATGCTAATGATATGCTTAAATTGGCAAAGATCAGTAGTTATTATGGCCTGGTTTTTGTTCATGTCTTAATTTTGCCATTCTAAATTTTTGAGCAGGTTTTAAAGTACTTAACATAGCACTCCTCAGACTCTAGTGTTTACCTTCCTCCAAAACCCCATCTTCCATTATTTCACTTTCTTTCCTCATAGAGAAGTTAAGTAAGAGGGTGTTGGAGCAAGACTACAACTGAATTCAAATCCCAAGGTTTTCGCTAGGATGAGTTATTTGACCCCTCTGTAAAATGGGATAATATCTCATAAGATGGCCATTTTTATGAGTGAGTGAGGAGTAAGCGAGATGGTATACAGAAAGTGCTCTGGATTAATTTAGGGGTCAGTTATTATTACTTCATCTCACAAGTAAAAGTGTGTGAATAATTAAACTTTTTTCGAGCCAATGTTAGAAGTACTTTCAAGTTTTTTCACTTCTGAATTATAATAAAAGGTGGCCTATTACAACCATGTGAAACTGATGAACTCCACCCAAAGGAAATAGGTTATACAGGCAAACTAAAAAACTTTTAATGAAACCCAAATCTGAACAACCAATTTTTAAAATCCCAAACTCTTTTGTATCTCTATAAAGTATGCCTTAAAAACGGTTATAGGTATGTGAGTTTGGAATCAACTTTGGCAGTGGTGGTGGAAAGGACAGTTTTGGGTAAAACTGAATTTTAGAATCGAAAAGGACCTTAGATGTTCAAGTGTAGCATGGACTCTGGAGTGGGACTGCCTGGGTAAGAACACTGATTTACAAGCTTTGACACCTTGAACAAGTTATTCAACCACTTTGTCACTTAGTTTTCTCATCTGAAAAATGAGAATAGTATTAGTTTCCACCTCATAGTGATACTATAAAGATTAAACGAGTTAACATGTTTGAGGATAGAGGGACATCTGGGTGGCTCGGCTCAGTCTGTTAAACGTCTGACTCTTGATTTCTGTTCAGGTCATTATCTCCTGGTTCGTGAGATCAAGCCCCTGCTTGGGATTCTCTCTCTGCCCCTCCCCGACCCCTCTCTATCTCTTCAAAATAAATAAACTTAAAAAAATTTTTGAGAGTAGAATGGTGCCTGACCTCTCCAGTGAGTTCCCATTAAATGTTAGCTGTTGTTATTATTTATTATCATTATTTTACAAATGGGGCTATCAAGGTCAGGGGAGGAAGTGAATTTCCCAAGGTCGTATTTTAGTTAACGGTAAGGGGTAGGGTCCAGTATTTCTGATTTTATGTCAGAATTTATTCTTGATGGTGGCCTTGCCTCTGTGTCCCCTTCAATTCCCCCACCCTGTCACCTACAGCTTAGCCAATGCAGATCTGGTCATTGATTTTTATTGCTGGTGATGTACAAAGATTAACTTTGGACAGTGAAAGGGAGAATAGATAGAGTTTGAAATTTCTGCTCAGTTCCCATCTGTGGCCTTTCCTTTGCTTAGTCTTGAGATAGAAAAACAAAAACAAAACTGCAGAAAGCAAGAGAGGAATATTAAGAAAAATGTTCAAGAAGAAATAAAAACTGTAGCTCTTCCTCAAAGATTCATGAGGAATTTGAGGAGACTACTTAGACTTCACCCCAGACCCGCTAAACAGGGCACGCAGCGAGAGCATTTTGGGTGCAGATGAGCTACAGGAGGGACCTGCATAGTTTCCCCTGAGGAAACTTCCCTTTCGGAAAGAAGCAGCCAAGAGAAAGGGAGGCAAGCTCATGAGGGGGAATATGGTAAACCTCATTTGCTGTTTATCTCTTTGCACATCCTTGCTTCACCACCCACTGGAGCCCCTACCTATTTAATCTTCTGTGTCACAATTCCAGGTGCACTCATCAGCATACAAAACAAGACAAATGAAGGTGGGTAGATTTGCATAAGAAGATGGATAAATCAAATCTGAAAATGGATAACAATATGTGCGAGTCATCAGTTTATGCTTGTAAACAACTTTTCCAGCTAGACCTTGCGAGCAAGGAACATAATAGCCTTTCTTAAAATGAGGGTGGCTTTCTTTCTTGAAGTTACATTTTTTGGTTTTGTCTTGAGCAAATCTTTTGAATTTATTTTGAATGTTAGAATTGGGTGTCTGCTATTAGGAAGTTGCTTGAGCTTGGATGTTTGTGCTAAGATTTCTTTAGGAAACTTTTTCACCGAAACAGACCTAACCAGGTCAAGAGTAAATTCCAGGGCTGAGGGACAAAATCTGAAAACCTCAGGCAAAAGCAGAACTTTTTTTTTTTTTTTAAATCAAGTCTCCCATAGGTATAACATAGAGGTTAAGAGTACAAGTTCTTAAAACTGAATGGTCTTTTCTTGAATCCCTGTGACGCCATTTATTGACCCTCGACAAGCAGCCTATGCTTCCTTTGCCTCAATTACTTTATTTGTTAAGTAGAGATAGTAACAGTGCCCTCTCTATGGGGCTGTTATGAAGATGGAATAAGTTAATAATTCAAGTAAATTACTCGCAAGAAGGCCTAGCATAAGGTGAGCACTCAGTAAACGTTAGCTCTGACTCTTTTGAAGACTATCACTTGCATTGTATGCTATGATACACTCTGGTTTGTTTAAAATAAAAATAATGGATTCCTACACTCAAAAAATCAAGCAATTTAGCCATGTATTCAAGAAGAATATAGAGGACATATTAAGGGCTGATGCAACAGTAGACATTGGGAGAGACAAAAGATAAATGAAACACACAGTTGGGACTCAGGGAACTTAAGGGCTTCGAGAGAAAATGTATGAAGTAGGAGAATTGTCCAATAATTAAATATTTATTTAAAAAATAAATATGTACTGACCAACTACTATGTACCAAATTTTATGTAAGTTGGCTAGACTCCAAATCCTGCAAGGTAGGTATTATTTTCACCATTTACAACTGTGGAAAGAGGAACTCAAGGAGGTCAGGTAACATGCCCAAGTCACGTGATTTGCAGGTACTATGACAGGTAGTAATTTGCAGTCACATAATTTGCACAAGGATTTGAAGTCAAGTCTGTCTGAGTTCACAGCCTGTGCCTTTTCTGCTGCACTCCCATAATTCCAATTCGTTAAATTGTGGTCTTGGCCTGGGAGTTGGCAGCCCCAGATACTAACTGGTAACCAAGGAGGGGCGGGGGTGGGAAGCATTGTGTAGGAATGTTTAGAAAATGAGAGGAAAGAAAGGTCTCAAAGAAAAATCCAAATCCTCGGCTCCATGTTGGAGAGCTTAAGCTGGGCAAGGACGAAGGAGAGAGGTGGGTTTCATCTCTTGTACCGTCTCTGCTTGTCAACGTCAGCTGGGACACTTGGCAGAGAAGCGTTACTGATCACCTGGACTCAATGGGAGGAGGGTCTTGTCCAATGAGCAGTCTTCTGTGGGCACAAGGAACGGGGTGTGGGGTGTGGCAACGTGGTATCTGCAAGTTCCAGCCTGGGGTAAACAGTGAGCCAGAAAAGCAATTAAAGCAGAAACAGATGAGGATAATTAGAAGGGACAGCTCCAAGGGGTAGAAGGAGGCAGGGAAACTAAAACAGAGGATTGAGCTATTTCTACCCATCCCTTGATGTCTGGAAAAATGGTCTTTTTGGTCCAGACTATGGTACCGCGCCCTAAATAACACTGCAACTGTTCTCAGCACTGTCCCCTTACTTTGGATTCAGTGGTATCTGCTAGATTCTGCTCCCGAATTGCCCTGAATAGGACAATAGCCTATTGGACATCTCCATCTGGACGTTCCGCAGATTCCTACCTCCCCTGCATCAAAATTCAACTCCTCATCTTTGCACACAAAGCCTTCTCCTTTCTCAGTATTCACCGGTTTAGTTTAATGGCACCCAATCCATCCATTCACCTAACGTAGAAACTAGGTCTATGTTTAAGTAATAAAAGGTCTCCCTTAAGCTTTCTGTTTCTGTTTTTGAGCCACCCCTCTCTTCTCTATCCAAAGGCTAAATGAGTAGATTCTTTGGATGAAGATATCTCACTGCCATTACGGGGGGTGGGCAAGGAGGCGTTGGCCCATCGAGTCCCCAGGAAAGCCCTGCCAGCAAGTAAGCCAAAGCCGTGAGGTTGCCAGGGTTCATTTCCCAGAACTTTATAACAATTTAGGAGGAAACATCGGAGAAGTATATCTTTTGTGAGAGAAAAGGGGCAGAAAAATTGGGGATGTCCAAGACCTCCCAAAAAGAAATGAAAAGGCACTAAGAAAAACATTTTCCACTTTGTTATTCTGTGTAGGGAACTTTGTCATAAGCAAACAGGCTTAGGACTTTCCAACACTGGCTGGAAAAAAGGTGAAGGCTGGAAATGCAAACTGGACAGCCCTTCCTTCTTTCATTCTGGCATCCCCACTACTCCTTGAACCACCTCGGTATGTATCTTGATTAGACACGGCAGAGAGGCCGTAATTGCATAATTTGGCTTTTCACTAAAGCCCTCATAAATGGAACTTTATTGATGTAGGATAGCACCCCAAAGCCTTGGTGCAATATTTATATTATGAAAGCACTGACATCATTTCATATAATTTAGTGTTCTTGGCATACTCAAGAGCCAAGAATAAAACATAGGGTGCCACAGGTCAGGCCCAAGCTATGCTGGCAGGACTGTCTATGGGAAACACTTTGTGTGTCTGATCCGGTATAGATTAAAGGTGCTACAAATTTCTTTCTTTTAAATGTTTATTTTATTTTTGAGAGAGAGAGAGAGAGAGAGAGAAGGAGAGAGAGAGAGCGCACATGCACAAGCAGGGGAGCCGCAGAAGGACACAGAGGATCTGAAGCGGGCTCTGTGCTGACAGCTCCAGATCACCAAATGTGGTGATCACCTCTGTCTTATCTATGAAATGGCTGTAAATGAAATCCCAGACATATTGGGTAATTTATTAATTCTTTTTTTTTTTTTTTTTTTTTTTAGTCACATCGCTGTCACTGTCTACTACTCTATTCCAATCTAAATGGGCTACTCATTGGGAGTGCTACATAGCTGCTCTTGGGATTTCCTTTGCCATTACCCTGGAATTTCTCTCTTCGGGTGGAGCTCCTTGTTGTGGGTCCCACATTTTCCTCTTTTTTGATTGACTTCCCCATTTTAGTGGCACCTGCATATACTCTGGTAGCGTTCTAACAAAGATGCACGCCAGGTATGTTGTCTGAGTCCTTATGAAGAAGAGGTTGCTGGTTGCTACCAATACTTCTCTTCTCTCAGGGTGACAGAGTGTTTAGCTGAGCGCATGCTACCTGCCCAGAATGAAGACTACATATTCCAGCCTCTTGAGCAGTTATGTGTGACTACTGTGACTACAGTCCGGAGAAAACACTGAAAGAAAAGTATAAGTCCCTTCCATGAGAGAGAGCTGTAGTGCACCCTCTTTCATCGCTGGAATGTGTGTGCCATCCTGAATCATGGGGACATGGGGCAAATCTAGGGACTATGGGGAAAGAAGTTGTAAGGGGTCTTGGGTCCTTGAAGACGTCATGGAACAAGGCCTCACTGCCAGCTCTGGGCTGCACAACCCTGTGCTTTTATATAAGAGAGCAATAACTTCTATTCGAAGGATAACCCGATCCTACTGTTATACCTTCCGTGTAAGAACGTTTATCTTTACACTTGAGTGAAAAGTTGTTGAGTTTAGAATTCTAAGTTGGAATATTGCCCCTCAGAGTTCTGGTGTTTTTTTAGCTGCCTTTTAGCTTCTAGCATTGTTGGGAAATCTGTTGCTATTTTGATTCTTAATACTTTCGATATAAACTTCTTATTTTTAATCTCTCTCTTCAGAAGCTTTTATGCTCATTCTGATATTTCATGATAGCCTGCTTCGATATGGGTTATTTTTCATTTGTTGTGAGAGGCCTCTTGTCATTTTTTTTTTTTTTTGTCATATTTGAAGGGCCTCTTCAAAATAGAGATTCGTGTGTCTCAGTACTAGGCAACACTTTGTTTTTTGGATAATTTCTTCTCCCCACTGTATCTATTTCTGAAGCTTCTATTACCTACATATTGGCCTGTTCAGATTGATCTTCTAAATTTCTTCTATGCCCTTTCATATTTTCCATCTCTTTATCTTTTATAAATATATATTCTTCCATGCAAATCCTATTGAGTTTGTATTTCTTCTATTAGTTTTCATTCATAATACACTCTTTGTTCTCTAAATGTATCCTTTTCAAATAGCAACCTATGTTTTAAGGATAATGATCTTTTTTTAAAAAAATATTCTTTTTCTCTTCGGGCGCCTGGGTGGCTCAGTTGGTTAGGTGTCTGACTCTTAATTTTGGCTCAGGTCATGATCTCACGGTTCTTGGATTTGAGGCTCGAGTCAAATTCTCTGCTGATTGTGCAGAGCCTGATATGGAATTCTCTCTCTCTCTCTGCCCCTCCCCAGATCTCTGTCTCTCTCCAAGTAAGTAAACTTGAAAAAATAAATAAATAAAAGTTTTTTCTCTCTTTCCTGAATTAGCTGTTCCTTCTGAATTTCTTTTTGTTTTTGCTTTGGTCTTTGTCATGCTGGATCTTTCTTCAACTATATATTTGGCCATATGTTCATATTTGAAAACAATCTCCCAAAAGAACAGGCTATGAAGTCTGTGTATGTGTAGAGTTGGGGAAGAGAAGTTTCTCACTGCTCATAATGCAGGCTTTCACTTACATCTTCTATTTTAAATGTGGTGCCTCTTCCCTGATCACTACCTGGCCTCCTCTCATCCTGGGTCTCTGTTAAATTTCTCCAAAGACTAAACTCCTAGTATTTATCCAAGCTTGAAAAAAAGCTAATCACCTGGTCTAATGAAGTTGGAGAGGGGACTAGGGATCTAATTTCTCTTATAGGAATTTCAACTGATCTACCCTCTTCTTTTTCTTTTTCTTTTTTTCTTTTCTTTTATTATTTGGAGAGAGACAACATAAGCATGGAGAGGGAGAGAGAGAGACAGAGACAGAGACAGAGAGAGACAGAGAGAGAGAGAATCCCAAGCAGGATCCGTGCTGTCAACTCAGAGACTATCTCACAAACCATGAGATCAAGACCTGAGTCGAAATCAAGAGTTGGATGCTTCACCAACTGAGCCACCCAGGCTTATTTTTCAAATCTACCATCCACCCACTTCTTCCGTATCTGGTGTCTCCAACTTCTGAGACTTATCAAGGCTCTGCACTAGATTTCCACTTTCTCTTCTCTATTAAGTCAGTTATCTCTCATATACCTCTTATCCAGTTTTGAAAAAAAAAAAAATATTGACAGTCTTTGACCCACTGATTGACAATTCATTGACATCACCTTGCCCCTGCCCTCTCAGAGCTTATGTTCTAGAGGAGGAGATAGAGAATAAAAACATTAAAAATGCCTAATGGTACTAAATGCTATGGAGAAAAGTAAATTAGGGTGAGGGAGTGTGTGTGACGAGAGTGCTATTTTTACATGCACTGTACAGAGAAGATCCTTCTCATAAGCTAACATTAAACAGCAACCTGAAGAAAGTTCGGGAAGGAGATATGCGGATATCTAGGGGAAGTGGGCTCCAAGCAGAGACAATTAAAATGTGATGCACCTGAAGTAGGAGCAGTAGGTCTACCTGTGTAGGGAATTGCAAGGAGGTCAGTGCGGTGGGAAAGGAGGTGATATCAGAGACTAGTGAGTGGAAGACCAGTGGTGGTGACGGTATTTATGCAGAGACTTGTAGCCATGGCAAGGACCATAGACTTTAAGTCAGATTGGAGGCCACTGTTAGGGTTTTGAGTAGGGGGTAATAGTATTAAGCTTACACTTACTCTTTTTAAAATTTTTAATTTATTTTTGAAAGAACGAGACACAGAGTGAGCAGAGGAGGGGCAGAGAGAGAGGGAGACACAGAATCCAAAGCAGGCTCCAAGTTGTCAACACAGAGCCTGATATGGGGCTCGAACCCATGAACTGTGAGATCATGACCTGAGCCAAAGTTGGATGCTCAACCGACTGAGCCACCCAGGTGCCCACGTTACATCCAATGTTGTCTCCTCTCCTGTTTTCTTGGTCCTTATGAACTTTTATCCTTTTATTGTCTATTGTGCTTTTTGTGAAGTTTGGTTATGATGTGTAAGAGTTCAATCCACATGTATGACCAGATGTCTGAGCCTCCTTGTTTTAAGAATCTTGCTAAAAGGGAGTTATCTCAAAACTGGAATGAACTGCCTTGAAAGCCAGAAGTATGGATGATCACAGCCACTCTAAACCAAATGGAATTTTGCTCTCTGTGACTCCCTGTGGATCTTCACAGCAAAGATGAGCTAAGGAGACAAAGTACATTCTTGGAATATCCTACAGTCCACTGGTTCTCACTGGGGTTGGACTTACCCTTAAGACGGCATTTGGAAATATATCCACTCAGCCCAGGGGCATTGGAAAAGTGTGGAGACTCTCACAGTTTTCTTGCTGAGGGTTCCCCTTCCCTCTGCCGCTGTTGTGCCGCAAAGAATTATACCGCCCCTAAATCCAACAGCAATGCCTACTGAGAAACAGCTTTAATCCTTCCCCAAAGAGGTAATCCATGAATCCCAAGCTCCTGTATCATTCGAGGATGTGAATGAGTCTGGGGTGCTTGAATTTGGCTCTAACCCTGTGGCTCCTTAGGTATGCTGAGTTGTACACATAGAGGCATACTGGGTCGTTACATTTGACTTCAAGCCTTCACTTTCTCTAAGTCAGACTGTGAGCTTCTTTGGGAAAAACTAGTGCATCTTGCATTCACCACTGTTGTAGTCACATGGTTTCTAGATAAATGTGGATAAGCCTGACACTAATTTTATCATTGAGGCAGTACTTGTGAAGCATAGATCTTTAACGTTGCCAAATGAGAGTTGTATAAATTACCTCCTCTAAAGAAAAATTAATATGGCATATACTGCTCTGGCTCCCATGTGGTAACGCAAACTCCCTTCCTTAAAACCCTGTGGGGAATAATTGCCACATGACTACAAAGCACCATGAGAGTGTGAAATGTTATGTAAGAAGGAGATGAGGTAGATCATTATTACATAATGCAGTTCTTCTATCATGGCTTGGCTGTAACGTGGAAGGCCTTGGAGGCAAGCCGCAGAGTCCAGACCATGTCATCAGCACACATCAACTCTGAATAATGAATACTCACCGCTTATAATCATAGATACAGCTGAGCCCACAGGAAATACCTAACCTGCAATCAATCTCTTCGTCGCTGTGGTCTGGCAGGACAGGTGATACCTGTCTTCATGGATTTTTGTGTGGGGAGTTCGTTTTCATTTCAGAATCAAAATCACAAACCTTTATTGACCAGTTGGAAACATGTTGATGTCTATCATGCTTTTATTTGTTTTTATAGCAGCAACAGACCATCCATGGCCACCGCTATTTGTTTATGTGACAGCATTTTTCATGTAAGAAGTTATTTTCTTTTAAAGTACTTTCACAACCTTTCACTTGTTAGTCTTCCAACAGCCTTGTGAAGAGGTTAGTAAAAGGGACTAGAATTTATGACAAATGGAGATTGGAAAGCCCAGCATGTTAAATAACTTGCTTACCGGTATCATGGGAAAGTGAATAAAGAAATGGTTAACAACCTCATGGTGAACGTCACAGTAAAAACATTGCATTCTTTGGGAGATTATAGTGGTGCTTCTTTGCTATAATAAAAACATTCAGTTTGGTTTGTCAGTCTAGCCAATTCTAAAAATCCTTATCAAGGGCTTGCAACGTGTCAATGTGTCGGGCACTATGGCGAACCAGGATGTGGTTTATGCTGTATTTAAAAATTTTTTGTTTTATTTATTTTTGAGACAGAGAGTGACAGAGCACAAGTGTGGGAGGGGTAGAAAGAGAGGGAGACACAGAATCTGAAACAGGCTCCAGGCGCTGAGCTGTCAGCATAGCCGTTGTGGGGCTCGAACCCGCGAACCGTGAGATCATGACCTGAGCCGAAGTCGGACGCTTAACCAAATGAGCCACCCAGGCCCCCATATGCTGTATTTTAAATACCTTTTGAAATAATTAGACAATCCCTACAACCATGTAAAGTGTATGAAAGCAGAATGAATCAATACCTTTGTATTTTTTAAAAAGATACATACTGTGTGTATAATTAATAGAACTCGCTTACAATTGGCAACCAAAAGAAGAGGAAAAAGTGTTAAAGAAAAGAGGTAACACATCATATTTTAGTAGCATTAAAAGAGTAAGAATAGTAAATGCAAAATGGCTTGTTTCGGTACTAATAAAATGCCTCTTTGGATTCTGTTGACTATTCAGAAATTAAGGTAAAAATGTTGCAGAATAATGTTTACTTAAAAAGGAAGCAAGAATACTTACATATATGCCAGATGGATTAAAGATTTAAATGCATATCAGAAATGATAATATCAATAGAGGTAAACTGCTTTATAATTTTGAGTCAGGGAGGCCAACAATCATGAAGGAAAGGAAAAATAGATAAGTGGGTAAGTGTTATAAGTTTCTATGATCAAAAGAAAACCTACACAGACTAATGGTAAACTTCACATAAATTTCATGTTCGTATAATATACCTAAGATATAAGAAGTATTAACAAATTAATAAAAATATATACATTCCAGGGACATCTGGGTGGCTCAGTTGGTTAGGCAACCGACTTTGGCTCAGGCCATGATCTCACAGTTCATGAGTTTGAGCGCTGCATCTGGCTCTGTGCTGACAGCTCAGAGCCAAAAGCCTACTTCAGATTCTGTGTCTCCCTCTCCGCCCCCCCCCACCCTGCTCCCACTCTGTGTGTGTCTTTCTCTCTCAAAAATAAATAAACATTTAAAAAAGTATATATGTATACTCCAATAGGAAGGTAATCAAAGACCCTCAACACGCAATTCATCAAAGAAGAAATATATATGATTAATAAATGGATGAATACATACTTTCTTTCATTAGTGACCAAAGAAATGCAAGCTTAAATAACATTTTCCACTTATTAGATTTGCAAAGATGAAAAGATTGAAATATTCAGTATTGATGAAGTTGTGAGAAAATGGACATGTTCACTGGTGGAAACAAATTAATATGGTCTTTTTTCCAGACAGCAATCTAACAATAGATTCCACAAATTTTTACTTATTTTTTTTTATTATTTTAGAGAGAGAGCATGTGTGCGTGCATAAGCGAGGGAAGGACGGGGATAGAGGCATACAGAGGATCTGAAGTGGGTTCTGTGCCCACAGCAGAGAGCCTGATGTGAGGCTTGAACTCATGAACCATGAGATCATGACCTGGGCCAAAGTTGGATGCTTAACCTTCTGAGCCACCCAGGTGCCCCAATCCCAAATATTTTTAGATGCATTCCCTGTACCTATTCCTTAGTGGGAATTCTAAGGTCAAACAAGTACATTAAGAGTCAGATACACTAATATTCAAAGCAGCGTCATTTACAATGTTTTAAAAAGAGAAAAGTCAAGCAAAAGGAGACTACTTTAAAAATTATAGTTGGTATGTATTCTCAAACTCAAGAGTGAAATTGCCCCCAGTACCCTAAAACTCCAGAGATAAGTTCTATTAACAGATAGACATACGGCTTTTTAGGAGGTTTCATGTAAATATAAATATATCATTAATACAAATGACAACATATTGAACACTCTTCTGTAGTCTGGATTTTTTTCTTTTAACTTAAATAAGTTGTAGGCATCTTTCTTTGGCTGAATAGTTGATATATAGTCATTGGTATAGAAACATTCTCACAACATCAAGTAAATGAGAGAAAAAAAGTTTAAAATAGAATCATAGTAGTGATTCTTGAATGGAGAGGTGGGAAAAGTGAGAGAAGTGGATTTTTCACTGATTCTTCTCTGTCTTCCCTCAAAACATGTGATTTGCCTTTGGAGGAGTCATGTTTGAGTAAAGTAGGGAGCCATGTTTACTTTGAGAACTATCCCTGAATGGCTCTGAATCAACAACTCCTCCCCACCCCCTGCCTTTTCCATGCAGACTCTTCTCAGGTTGAGAATCATGGCCATATATATATATTTTTAGGATAATAATATATATGAATACAAGCATAGAAAAAATATCCAGAATAATGTTGACTGCAATTATCTTTGCAAGGAAAGTATACAGGTGATTTTTATTTTCCTTTATATATATTTTTGGATTTTTAATAAAAACCATGATTTTCATTAAGAAAATGAAGCAAACAAGAAACTTGAAGTCCTTGAAAACCACGGCTGGAGAAATCAGGGGACAGCAGCCCAATATGCAACCACAATCAAAACAAGCTAAAAAAGTTCCTAACAATGGATATCTTCTGTACTAAAAAACCATAATTACATGTTTTAACCCAAGAAGCTAGATAAAGTCAAGTGTATGGCATAAATGATCTAAAGGAGCAGAAAAAGTTTAAGAATCTACAGTTAGAAAATGATGATGATCAAAAACATTTAAGCTTCTAAAATCATGAATCCTATTAAAAACATATAATTATCCTATTAAAAAGGAGAATGTCCCCGTAAAAATCATTAGTCAGGAATTTAGAAGAAAAAGATATATTTTATATGAAGGACAGGAAACTTGGAATTCATTACCTCCAGAAGAGAATGGAGACTACATACATAAATGTGTTAAGGAATTATTGCATAACAAAATTAACATTAATTAAATGAAAATGGAAAATTGGGGAGTATGGCTCTAACTAGTTTGAAATTAGGAAATTTAACCACACAATTCCCCATCAGATATATCTTACTACTCTGGCCAGAGACAGAGGCCTGAATTGGATGAATCTGGGTCTGACCAAAGGCTTTTGCTTTTCTTTAAAGTTCCAAATTAATGGAATATAAATTAATGTTAGCTTACCAGTTATTATTTGTACTCACAGCTGGTAATTTAAGGATGTAAGTGGAAATATTAATGGGATAGTTTTTTTATAGCTGTGCTAGGAAGATTAAAAAATAACACACAGTTAATGCTAGTCTATATCTTGTTTTCTATGCAGTTGGTGTTCAAGTTTGACTTGCAGTTTAGTAGAATTCGGCTGTATTGTGTCTAGTGCTTCTGGTTTCTGGGCTTGGTAAAGTCACTCCAAATAAAAACAGCAAGTCACCTCGAGTGAAAAGAGAAAACTTATTAGGGAAGATATGAGCAACTATTACAGATAAAAAGGGAAAAGATGGGGTTAAAAGGGAGGTGTGGCAGGAGAGGAAAAGGGAACAGTATAAGAAGTGTTTAGGAGGGAGAGATTTCACCAGGCCTGTGGCTCATAGAGATTCCTCTGCTTCCATTTCCTATTCAGAGAACTATTCTTCCAACTTGCCACTGCTTTTTCAGTCTGATATCACCTACCATCCAAAGAAGGAAATTTCATTTTAATGGAAATGTCTTTGCAAACTGATCTTAATCTGCACTTTTGATTATTCTTCTTCACCCCATTCTCATCCGGAATTAGTAGAACTCTTCTTCCTGAAAAGCTATATCCGTCATTACAATTATCTAGGTATTGGACTATTTAAGTTCATAATTCTTTCCTCCAACAGTTCCCAGAATTATGACAAGTCATTCTTTTGTTAACATGCTTCTTTCCTTGTTCCCTTTTCACATGAACACACAAATGCCTATTCTATTTAGAAGTTCACCCGATCTAGGCTCTGTTCCCCCACAGTCTCCACCCCTGTTGAAGTCATAAGTTTCTGAATACGACCTGGTAGTCTAGACGCACTGTTGATGTGTTTATTGTCACGTATAGGATCTTATAAAATCAGAGACGTGCATGTAGGTGCAAGCCTGCTAGAGGATTTTGCAAGGCAGATGGTGACGCACACGTCCATGTTTTGTTCGCTGGGCAGAATTGACCCCACAGGCTGTAAGACTGGATACCATTTTCCAAATATTTCTCCTGGAAGAATTAACAATGAGAAAGCCAGATCTAATTGCTCTTATTTCATCAGTTAGTAACAATAGGCAAAAGTTTCTTTTAGTTCATATGCTTGTCTTGAGTTAAGTAACCATTTCTTTTGTTATAAATGAGTATGGGTTTTAAATGTTTGCTTCAATGTGCAGTTCTCTGCTTCATGGAAACTCAGCTTTTAAGAGATTTAAGAAAACTATTGCATAGTATTACCTTCTGTCCAAATGGTGCAGGAAAGGAATACCAAACACTTTCAGCTAGCTGTTTTCTCTAATATTGTCTGTATTTATTTGTCATTCATTCAATCAACATGCACTGACCATGTATTACACACTGGGCACAGTTTAAACTGAAATAAAGACTTTCTCAGGGACCTCAGGGATTCATGGAGTGCCTCCCCCCCACCATGTTATAATCTAGGACACAGTTTGAAAAATGCTAATAGAGAGGTACACCTCCATGCTTATGGATGAGAAAAGTAATAGGAAGATGCACATGCATGTGGGGAGGGGGGGTGATATTCATGGAATTTTCAAATACTGAACAGGAATTTGCCAGGTGCATGAGAGGGGAAGAACATTCCGGGCAAATGCATCAGACTGTCCAAAACCTTGGAGATGTGAAATAGACTGGCATGTGTGGGAAACTGCAGAGAGACAGTTAAAGCTGAACCAGAGATAGTGAGTTAGGGAAAATAGGAAGATACAATCATAGGGGAGGGAGAAGCCATACTGTCAATGACCTTTTATGTTTATCAAGGAAAGGAGCTGATAGGGGTGCCTGGGTGGCTCAGTCGGTTAAGCGTCTGACTTCAGCTCAGGTCATGATCTCATGGTTTGTGGGTTCAAGCCCCACGTCGGGCTCTGTGCTGACAGCTCAGAGCCTATTGGAGCCTGTTTCAGATTCTGTGCCTGCCTCACTCTCTGACCCTTCCCTGCTCATGCTGTCTATCTCTCTCAGAAATAAATAAAACATTTAAAAAAAAAAAAAAGGAAAGGAGCTGATATACATATTTTTTTTTACAAATAGTTTATTGTCAAATTAGTTTCCACATAACACCCAGTGCTCATCCCCACGAGTGCCCTCCTCCATGCCCATCCCCCCCTCCCACCTACATCTATCAGTCCTCAGTTTTTGTCAGGATTCAAGAGTCTCTCATGGCTTGCCTCCCTCCCTTTCCCCCACCATTTCCCCCCTTCTTCTCCCCCTTGTTCCTCCGTCAAGTTCCTCCTAATCCTCCTATACGTGCAAACATATGATATTTGTCCTTCTCTGCCTGACTTATTTCGCTCAGCATAACACCCTCAAGGTCCATCCATGTTGCTACACATGGCCAGATTGCATTGTTTCTCATTGCCGTGTAGTATTCCATGGTATAGATAATATTTTTAAAGGGGTGAAAAGTCACTGAAAGGTGTTAATCAGAGAAGTATCCTGATTAGTTTTGTGCTTTAGATACCAAGGGAAACAATTGTAGAATACAAATTCAGGAGGAAAGGAAGGTGGGAACGCCTGCAGGTAGGGAGGTCTGGTCAGAGGCTGCTGCAACAGGATAGGTTAGAAATGATGAGAGTCTGAAGTAAGACAGGAACTGTGATCACGGACTGGATTCCATAGATATCCATAGACTCAGACTTAATGACTGACTGGATAAGTGCGTAACAAAGAGGAAGCGATCTTGAAGCTTCTGACTTGAACATTAAAATCAAATGAAGTGGAGCAGAATTGGGAAGAACATAAAGGGGATTTAATATTGGATATGTTAAGTTTAAGGTGTTGGTGATATATCTACTAAAGATGTCTGATAGGAGCCTAGAAATGCAAATCTGGAGTTCAAGGAAATGGTCTGTGCTAAAGATAAAAAGTCAAGGGTCATAAATACATGGTACCTGGTATTAGAGGAATAGATGAGTGTGTCATGAGGGAGTAGGAGACATGAGCAAGGACAGAATCTTGGAGGAAAACCGGAGTGTGAAAGGATCTAATGTAGAAAAAAGAAGCCAAGAAGGGAGAAGGAGGTAGAGCAAGTAGAGATAGAAGGTGATGAAGTAATCACTACATAAAGAAAGGCAGGCATTTCAAATGGAGTTTGGTAAATATTTTGAATTCCAGGAAAAATTTGTTGCAATAATTGACAAGTGCCCATTAAATTTAGCAGCTACAGGGCCTATGGAGACCATCACAAGACAATTTTCTGAATAAAGGAGGGAGAAGACAGATTGCAATGGATTCACAAGAGGAAAGGAAGGGAGGCAGGGACAGCAACATCAGGCTGGGTTACTATCTAGCATTTTGAGTGTGAACAGAGGTAAATGCAGGCGAACTTTCTGTCCATCTACCTCTTTTCCACTTATTTTCTCTTGTTCTTTTTCTCTTCTCTCTTCTCTCTCTCCCCCTTTTCCTCCTGCTACTTGTTCTCTTTCTGAGAAATGAAAGAATTTTAAGTTAAAATCAAGAGGTGCGTTCTAAACAGATGCTCTTAATAGAGAGGCTATTATAAACATCTGCTTTGGGGGACCATTCTTTAATATTAGGTTTTTCTCATCTGTAGTTATGTTTCTTGGGACACCAATCTGTAGTAAACCAGCCTCTGTGTTAATAGCCCTTCTCCCTATAGCAAAATTCTACTGTATTTACTCACACAGAGTTGTATGTGGAGTGAACCAACTAGAAATTCCAAGAACACTGAAATTGACAGTCACTCAGTAAAATTAAGTTCTTTCAGCTCAGTGCGTAAGAGAGCCCTACCTAGGTCTTTTTTATTCTTTTCTTTATTGAGTCTACTTGATAGATCAAACAGTAATTTTAAAACTACTCAATAAGGATTTATTTTGCAAAACCTTGAAAGTGTTATGGGTAATTTTATGACAATTCTGTTAATGGTTTTTTTTTTAATTTTTATTTATTTATTTATTTATTTCTAGGAGAGAGAGAGAGAGAGACAGCGTGACCAGGGAAGGGTCAGAGAGAGAGGGAGTCACAGACTGAAACAGGCTCCAGGCTCTGAGCTGGCAGTCAGCACAGAGCCCGACACGGGGCTCGAACCCACGAACAGCGAGATCATAATCTAAGGGAAAGTCGGACGCTCAACCGACTAAGCCACCCAGGCGCCCCTTTTATGACAATTCTGTATAACACGCTTGAATCTCTCCTCAGGTTTCTTATATATGTAAAAAGAAATGAAATGCATAAGATGCTTTAAATCCATATGGTTCTTATATTTGGGAAACTTAAAACTTCTTTCAGACATTACCTTAGTAATCCTCATGGATTTTTAGGTTATTTTTTTTCCTGAATTCCATATCATCACTTCAGGTGGAAAGTAAGATATGTGTCATTAATGACATTTTGCCTCTACCCCGGAAATGTAGCTCTTGCAGACAGTTTTTGGCTGACTATTTGGTTATCCCACTAAGATGAACTACTCTGTTAACTGCTTTTCTACTCACAGCCTCTATTTTAGAGATGAGAAAACTTAAATGTATAGCTTTGCAGAATTTTAGGGCAGAGAAAAATCTGGAAGATTAGGACTGTCCGTTGCTCGTAACCAAAAAGGAGAATAACTGGAACTGATAATAAAAATGTTGCCATGGGGCACCTGGATGGCTCAGTTGGTTAAACGTCTGACTTTGGCTCAGGTCATGATCTCAGGGTCCAGGAGTTCGAGCCCCACGTCGGACTTTGTGCTGACAGCTCAGAGCCTGGAACCTGCTTCAGATTCTGCGTCTCCCTCTCTCTCTTCCCCTCCCTCCCCTTTCAAAAATAAATAAAATATTTTCAAAAACTTAAAGAAAAAAAAAAAAAAGCATGTCATGAGTCCGGGCAGTTTCTGTCACTTATCTCTTGTCTCTGCTTCATTCCTCTGTATTTTCTAATCCTGCTTCCTCTGTATCCTGGTCAGTAAGGTAGAATATGGCCCACATTAATGTGCCACGACATTTAATACACTCAACCACATTAAATACTGAATCTTGTCTCCACCAAAGTTACTAAGCTCTGGGGAAGGGACGTTGAGTGATGCTCACTCATAGTTCAATTAGCCGTGGGCCAGAAATGAATGCATGGTCTACAATGGTTTTGGGGAGTATATCCCTGTAGTTTGGGGTGAGGTGGGACTTAGTTAAGGGGATGGTTTGTAGGCTCAGCACATTCCAAAATGTGTCCATTAGAAAAGCTACTCCCACCTTGTACATACCCCCTGCCACAAATACGCCATTTTATAGGCAAGGAAACATTCCCTACAATATTAAATTATTTGGCCAAGATTACAAAATGAGCATTCCCAATCCAGTTCTATTTTGGTATGTAACTTAACTTTCTTGACAGTAGATGTGTTAGCGCTAAGTAAGCTTTACCAAAAATTCACTTTGTTTCTCTTCATATTACTCTGAATCTCATAGGCCCCTTTCCCTTATTTTCCTATTTGTCTCTTTCTAAGAAATTAGAGAAAATGCTACATGTAAATAAGAGAGACAAGTTTTCAAAAGATCCTACCTCTCCCTGAATAGGTTTCCTAAATAATCGAGAAAATAATGTATCTATATATGAACAAAATAGCATAAGCAAATGTATGGCAATGTAAGCCAAACTGCATTTAAGTTACCGAGGAAACAGAAAATAAGGACAAAGAATGAAACCCTCAGTAAAAAATTTCTGAAAGGGCCAATTTTTAAGAGATCTTACAGGAAGAATAGTGATTATACCTCTGAGGTTGTACATTTATGGTCCACAGGTCAAATCAGGTCTACATATGTTTTGCTGAGCCTACGTAAGCCTTTACAAAGTATCTTAAATTGTAATGTCTTTTTTTGTGGGACCTGTTCTTTCCTGTTTAGCCATACTCTAGACCACTCAGTATTTTATTCTATCCTTTACTCTATCATAAGAATGTTGCCTGCTTCATCCCTAATGATATTCCCTGGATGTAGATTGCCACGATGAAAGAAATGTGCAAATCATTTATTCTTGGGAGATGAATATATACAAAGGCAAAGAGAGCTGTGGGACATGGATATGTGCCTATAAACTAGGGATGTAATAGAAATAGGCCTGCGTGAGGCTAAGAGACTATTGGACTATTGGTGGAATTATATAAATGAAAATGGATAGTTTAGAAGGCCCTTTCAATAGAGAGCCATAACACTATGGTCAGAGAATTTAGATTTTTTTTTCCATTAAGCAGTTTTCTGTCACTCTTAAGTTCCTGTTTGAGGGTTACTTGAGTTATTTGAGAAAAGGCACTTGACTACCATATAATGGTTCAACTTGAAGAGAAAGATAGGGGCTCAAAACCTTTTCAAAACTTGTAGGAAATAACAGTTTGGATACAGGTGGTAGTTCTGAAGATAGAAAGACAGAAAGGAGCCCTGGCAGGTAAGAGAAAATGGAATCAGACAAGAACAATACCGGAAAAAGAAGTTATGAGGCTGCAGTTTCCACAGAGGGTAAGAAAATTGGAGAGAGATGGCAGAATATAACATTCTGTTACAAAGGTGATGAAATAAATAAAAGCTGGTTTTCATATTAGCGCACAGCAGCTCTCAATCCTGTTCGTGGGTCTATTTCCTGCCAGCAGTTACTCATGGCTCCAGCTACTTGACTCTGCTGCTTGTCAAGAAAAGAACAGGCAGCCGCATGGGGTCTTCTGTATTTTATTCATTACAGCTTCTTTTATTTGTTGTTTTAATGTATTTAATTTACTAAATTATTACAGATGTTTTATATTACAATGCTAATAAGAAAAATATGAAAAGATGCCCAACTTCTTTTAAGTCTGGTAGAAGTGGAAACATTTTTCCTTTTGCCTGTTCAAGTTTCAGTTGATCCTTTTTGAAAATGCTGACTGAAAATGGATGGTCCATACTAATTTTAAGTAGAGGGAAAGAGGAACAAATTTTAAGTGACATTTTGAAGAAATCATTATATATCTGCTTTGAGAAGGTTCGAGACGTTGGGAATTCGAAAACCTCATGAAGATGATCACAAAATGCATTACTGTTCTTTTCTGGGATCTTCATCGCTATTTGAGAGCACTCAGGATACAGGAAATGCTTAGAACATGCCAGTATTATTTGGTGTTAGTAGTTGTTGGAGTGTGTGAAAATCTTAGACCCAACTTTTGTGGGTGGCTTTTGTGGGAATTACGCTTCATGTTGCACAAAGGGAAGCAGTCTCCCCAAGAGCTGTATTTATGTGTGATTCATATATGTGGATTAGAACACTTAGGGAAAAACTCAACAAAGGAAAGCAACTTTCCCTCGGGGCTTCATGATTTACACAAATTAAATTTGTCACTGTTAAGACAGATAGAGCAGGCCCACTTAAGATCGTACGCTCCAAACCCTGGGCTGCATTAAAGCTCACGAGATAGCCACAGGTAACTATGTTAGATTTTCTTTGAACTGGTCCTCTAATTGGGGTCCTGTCACTGCAGAAAGCAATTGAAATTTAATTAAGGGACAGGAAACTCCCAAGTCTAATTTTGTCCTGGAGCTGCTCTGTGGGTTTTCTCTCGGGACTCCAACAGCTGTTGAGTGAAGGTTTTGGCGCGGATGCTAAAGGCTGCCCCGGTGAGGCACCTCCCGATCGTGCTAGGGCTTGATGGCTTATTTCTAGGTAGGCTGACTCTCCACCTGCGTAGATACTTTGTGTTACACTGCTAGACTCCTGCTTGCTTTGATGCAGTTTGTAAGGGCACCTTCAAATCAGGGCCAAATTTAATCACGATAGAAGTAAGTACTTTAAATTTAATCATGATAGAAGTAAGTACTTTAACAAAGAACTCGTTTTTTCTTTCCTCTGTTCCAGTTGTAAATGTCCTAGTTGTTTTTGATACTAAATACCGCCCCCCCCCCCCCACCAATGATCAGGTCATGTGAACTTTGTGGGGAAAGCTGAAATGCAATTAAGTGAGAAAATACATGTAGAAAATATGTTTGCAAAGAGTGAGGAAACCTTAAGATGTTATCAAAATATTCTTTTAACGAGAACAAACTTCTCGAGACACATTTATACTTTTCTGTAAGAGTTCATGCCAAGAGGATAGCAGAAATCTACTTCTTCCCAGTGCTCCTCCTTGGAGTAGGCCCAATGAGCTGTCTTAGATATGAGCGTATCTTGCCCCTCTAGTGGATTGCTTTCAACCATTCCCCAGGCATGAGGAGGATCTTTAACTACCTGGTTGGCTTAGATTATTTGGAACATAGCTGATATTCAGTGACCCAATATACTAATCTGCAGAGCACTGCTGTATAAATATCATACCTACTGTGCAATGCCTCCGGGGAATAATAAAAACGTGTTAATCTTTTCATAATATGGAAAACTTAATTGCCAATGAATAATTCCTGCTTTATCATATGATCTAATATGTATACAACTACTTGCAAGTTGAACTGGACTAAAGGTCTGGAATGGCTAAAGTCCTGAAGGTTCAATTCAAAACACAGAGTCATGCAGTGGAATGAGCCATGCCTGGGCCTCAGACTGAATGATGTTAGAACCAACCTTCAGGTATAAAGCAAAGATTTTGAGTGCTGCTCTTGTTGGCATGCTCTCAGTGATACATGTGTTTATGGACATCAGACGGAGCAGAGGAGAAGCGGGGTGGATTACCTGCAACGTATAGTAAGCCATCGGACAACTGAAAGGCCTATTGGGGGCCAGCACTGAACTCCTTTAACCGCTCCATCCTTTGGGAAATATAAGGGAGGGTGGGGAGGTTGATAGGAATCCTTTTGACTAGATTGCTGGTGGAAGGTAGAGCTTCACGCCGTACGGACACGGGTGATTTGCCCTACTGGTGGATATTCAGCTTTTGGTATTGTTGGCAATTATATTTGCATATGGAAAAAATATGATTAGTAAATGGCCCCAGCTCACCAGTCTGACCTTCCAATGTTACTGACGTTTCTAAAACACTGTAAGTTTTACTTCAGATGAAGAAACAGTGGGATACTTCACTCTTCTTCCAAATATGTTGAGTAAATACAGCTTAAGAATCCCTCTGACATATTGTTACCATGTTACTATGTGCTGTAAATGTAACAGACTGGTTAAAGACAAAGTCCTAACCGCAACCATGTATTTCCTTTGTTTTATATATTTAGGTCAGACGCTAAACATAGCTTTAACATATTTTCTTTGTGGTTTAATTTCCTTTGTGATTATTTCTTTTATTTAATGGGAGTGTAAAAATGTCCCAAGGACCAAAAACAAATTGCAGCTCACTTTTAACATAGGCACTAAGAGGTACTCTGTTAGTTTGCCTTTGGGTCAAGATTAAACTTTCAGGATCATTTCGGGTTAAAAATGCAGCAGTGAGACATTTACATTTTCTTAACAAAACATAGGAGACTATATTCATTTGGCATTCTTTCATACCCTCTTGGGCCCAAGTCTTATAACAAGGAATGAGAAAATGTGGGCTCCACAGTGACTCTCAGTGTATCTCTGGTCTGAGCCTCCCCAGAGGTGCCCGTGAGGCGCCTGCATGCAGCACCAGCCCACAGCTCATAATGACTCCCCAGAGATGTGGAGGGATTCCTGGACATGTAAGAAGGAAAGGCAAACTAAGTCATCAGGGCAGCACCTCAGGACCACCATGAACTTCACAGCAGTGTAGAGAGTGATGTGTGTCCATCTCCTAAGTGTTAAAGCTGCAAAGAGGTTTTTCATTACTATCCAGCTTATTAATGTGTGTTTGCTTCTGGCACTTCATTCAGTTTATACCCTGATAGTGAACAGGTTTGTTTTAACGGTATGTGTAATTCTCATTTCTCAGTAAAGGTGTTGAAATATTTGCTTCTTAAAAAAGACAGAAGTTTTCTTTTTTCTTCTCTTTCTTTCAACATTCACTTACCTGTGCATTTAGTAAGTAGCAGAAATATATATTTTTTTATCCTTTGGCCCTTATGAACATAATGTATTCATCAAATCCTAAAAGGTATCCTTAATAGAATATCCTTTGATTTTATCCAGGACTTAATATATTTAACACCTGGATAAATTTAGAGTTCTTTTGAACTAAATGAAATCACTGAGAATCTAACAGCTACCAGACAGCTGTTAATAGTTTTAACAACTACTTGCAGTTGCCCAGAGGGAAGAAAATGTGGTCCATTTCAGGTCCATATAAAAAATACAGTGAATTACAGTGGGAACAATAGTTACACTTTAATAAAGGGGAGACCTGTTTATTTTAATAGGACTAGTATTTCAATTGTTAAAAAATTAAAAATTATCATTTTAATTTCCTTGAATTAAAAATAATCCCCGAAGAAATAAGTTCATGAAAAAAATTAGTAATGGTTTTCTTCCTAATCATATTCTCATTATGGCTGGAGAATATATTTTGAAATGACATAGATATGTGTTTTTCTAAGAGTATTTTTATTTGAATTTCGAAGCGCAATTATTTCTAAAATTGTACCGAGAGTCAATATTATATTAAATGAATGGCAAGAAACACATACAGACAGTCTTAAACAATCTCTGTCTTTTTCTGGGAAGATGTCAGATATTTCATACAAGGAAGACATAATTATTAAATGAATATTAGTCTAAAAATATATGAAATTATTCAACAAAATCAGGCACTTACCTAACTGATTTTTTATTTTAATATTAATAAAACTTTCACAAGTTCCTGTTTCTTTACCCAAGAAAGGTATAATCCACTGTACCACTTACCTAATTTGTGAAGATGTATTTTATTATATAAACAAATAATTGGGTATAAACATGATTACACAGATTTAATTCACAATGTTAAAGACTAACCATGCTGATTTTAATAAAAATATTTCCCTCATAAAATCTTATTACTAACCTTTTTTTTCATGAAACATGTGTTTCCACCACTTCCAAAGACCTGGTAATCGTTCATGCAAATGAAAAAAAAGTGTATGTTTTCCATAACACGCATAAGTTGTTCCACAAACATCTGGGAACGAAACTTTGAAAGCTGCTGGATTCTGAGCCAGCCCAGGTGTTCACTACAACATCTCTAGAACTCAGCAATTGCCTGCAGTAATTTGTTGCAACTCGTATTGGCATTTTTACGGTTATGATGAGGCAAAGGGTGATGACATCATGTTCTAATGTTACGAAGGTGCTGTGAATTCGGTGTGAAAATTCCATCAATGAGTGATTGTTACTGAAATTGACTACATTGGTGGCCATCGCATTTTGCCAACTGCAACATCTGGGCACAAGTTAGTAGTGGCACACCTTGTAAATAACTTAATTGAAATTAATTGCCAGAAGTTTGCAGCACCCTAGGTAGTTTATAAGTACCATTTCTTATTCTACTGCAATGTTTTGCACTTGAGAATTTTGTATTCGCAGATTCTGTTTTAGCCGCTTGGGATGAAAGTGAAAAGTGTGGAAAATGTATGACGAAACAGCAGGACCACAAGGAAATAAACATTATATATAAGGAAGAAAACATTGCTGTCTATATACCTACTTTCACTGTTGAAGTATTTTTCTCACATAAGTAATGTTAAAATTAATGTATAAAGCAGTTTTGAAGAAGAAGGCAGTTGCATGATTAGACATAGGTCCTTATTTCTCCAGAAAGAAACATCTAGTATTTTGCCTGGACAGTAAATATTCAATGCACACTGTGCTGATATAAACATGTGAAATTATTATACTATAACACCACATATTTGAAGAGATGAAGAAACTCTTCTGGGGAAGAACTAGGAGAGGGAATCGGAAATATGGGTCCGATTGTTGCTGCACCTATTCTGAAGCATTTAGAAAAATTTTCTAAGTTATTCATAGCTTCATGCATCATAAATCCAAGGAAAGGTAACCAAAAAAATAACAAGGATGCTGTAGTCAACAAAAATGAATTTTTTCAATAAATATTGATGTCAATTCCTTGCTTCTTCCCTTCTTCACTCCTCTTACCTTTAAATTTTTGCTTTTTAAACAACATTTTATGAATGTAAAGATGATTAAAGACATTAAATGTTGATAGTTTAAAACTGACATGAAAAACCCAATTTGTAAACTAAATTTTACATTTGTCTTGAAAGTAATACAGCTTATACACTACAATATAAATTTTTGCAATGCTCTCAATATTTCAGAAACTTTTGTGATATCTGTTTTAAAACATAATTATTATTTTGTTCTGCATGTTCAATAAGAAGATCTACAAAATGAACTTTTCCTAGTGTTTAATGTAGGAAGTACTTTTTCTAACCAGTGTGATTCTTATTATTTAAAGAAAAGCTCTATAATTCATATATTTCCCACCCTGCCAAGAAGATTAAAGCTTTTTTTTTTTTTTTTTTTGGTAAATCAGTAGCTATCCTGAGCCCATACTTTCTGAAACAATCAAATTGCTTTTTCTGCCCTTTTCCTTTTATATTTCTTCACTTTTGTGCTTTTGTACTTGCCTCAATAATCACTTATATCTGCATTTTCTATGTAAATTAAAGAAGATAGGGGTTAGATAATAAATATTCTAGAAGATCTAGGACTACCAGTTGATACTCTTTCACATAAAATATTTACAATTCAAAAAATATGTTCTTCTGAGAATGGTGGGATATTTCAAATTTGAATTTTTTTGTCCCTAGAGCTCACTATAACAAAAATTATACTTTATGTAAGAATACTTCGCTTTGTTTTTGATAACATAGACCTTTACGTTCACACATGAGCTTTTGATATGACTATGCAACCTAGCTACTCCAAAAAAAAAGAAAGAAAGAAAAAAAAGATTTGAATTCCTTTTTTTGAACAGAAGGAAAAAAAGTGTGTCTCTATACTTATTCATAAAAGTAATCTTAGTGCTTTGTCATAATGGACATATTGTTCAGGCAAAGTGAGTTCAATGCAGTCTCCAAATGTAAGAAAGGATTCCATTTAATCTATGCTTTTGTTAAGAACAAGCGTGGAGAGTATGGGCAAAGAAGCAGCTTTAACTTATGGTTTTAATCGTAAATGTTTGAATCCCCGTAACTTTCCCTGAGGTTAATATTTTAATGGTATCAGATCAAATTAAATCAAGAATATGTGGAAGGAATGGCAGGCAATTAACAGAGCCGTACAAAATCAATGACAGTTGCTTTTTAATCACATTTCCACTCAGTTGTTTTTTCCTACAAATGAAATATTTTACAACAAAAATGTATAAATCTTTGGAGCTGTAGATAGGGCTACATGACTTAGGATAAATCTTTATGATTTAAGGAATAAAATAAGTCCCTGTTCTTAAGGATCTTGCTATTAATAACAACAGCTACATTTATTAAAGCTATAAAAGAGCTTGAAGTAGAAAAGTGAGTCAGGGATTTTGCTAATGAGTTGCAGAACTGACTATTCCGGAAGGCTGTTAGGAGGCAGTCCTGAGCAGTGCTAGAAATAATGAACAGAATTTGATTCAGATACCGAAGAAATAGGCAAGCTAAAAGAGATCTCTCAACTGGAAATAAATAAATAGTTTTAATTCTTTGATAAGGCATTTTTCTTGCCATATTCCACCATTTTGTTCATACATTGTGGTAAGAGAATGATTTCAATTCAAAGCAATTGCAATGGCCCTGAGGTCATATAACATTTGGGGAGTACAAAGGTTAGTAGCATGGGAACTGATTATGAAGATCTGTTCTTTCATTCCATTAATTTAGTAGCACCTATGATGCTTCAGACCCTCCACTAGGCTCTACGGATATGGAGGCCAATAAGGCTACCACCTTATCCTGTACTTTGTGCTCATAATAACTATCCTAAACTATTGAAATGCGTTCGATTAGTTACATCTTATTTTAAAAGACAGATACAGAGACAACAAAGCTGACCTACAGTGTTAGATGTAAAAATAACAGTTGGGAGATGGGTAGAGAAATGAAGGGCACAGCAAGAGACCCTTGAGATTCTGCTGGTTTGTTTCTTGATCTGTGTGTTGGTTCCATGAGTGGTTCCATATTCACTTTGCGAATATTCATTGAATATACACTTAACGATTTGTGCACTCCTCTTAAGTGCAAAATCTCTTAGTAAAAATTTACATAGTACAAACCTCTTAGTAAAAATTTACATAGAACTAAGGAGAAAAAAGATAGAGAGCTGTTTAACACATATTTAAAAGACATGCCTTCCTTTTTCTTTATCAACCAAGATTCCTCATCTTTTTGCTACTACTCAATCCACTACTATACATGCTAGTATAGTCCATATGATAGGGCTCTCTATAAGATTGCTAATGGCAGAATCACCATCTCTCATGGCCACTCTTCAATCTTTACCTCCTGTGATGGCTTGGGTCCTTGCGACTTTTTAACCATTCATTCTTTTTTCTAAATAAGATAGTTCAACAAAAAAATTTTTTTCTCCTAATTTGCCTTTTGTAACACCATCTTCCTCTGGTTCTTTTTCTAATTATTAAATTGTTCTTTCCTACCCCCTTCACTAGATTTTCTTCTAACCATTCTTCAAATATTGATCTTCTTCTGTTTTCTTTTTGGTAAAATTTTTTTTATGTTTATTTATTTTTGAGAGAAAGAGAGACAGAGTGTGAATGGGGGGAGGGGCAGAGAGAGAGGGAGACACAGAATCCCAAGCAGGCTCCATGTTCTGAGCTGTCAGCACAGAGCCTGATGCGGGGCTCAAACTCATGACTGCAAGATCATGACCTGAGCCAAAGTCGGTGCCTTAACCAACTGAGCCACCCAGGTACCTCTTCTGTTTGCTTGTTTGTTTGTTTGTTTGTTTTTTAAATTTTCTCCTCGTTGTAACTTCTTCCAGGGAATTTGATTCAGAGATTTTATGTTTGTTTCTTTGTTTGGTTGGTTTTGTTTTAACTACAGTCTATCAGCAATGCTCAAATCCTTGTCTCCACCTCCAAAACCTGAGACCTAGTTCCATATTTTAGATTGTCTCCTTGGCATTTCCACTTATTTTTCATATAAATATCCCAAACTAAGTAAGTTCCAAACTGAAATTATTGTCTAAACTCCAGAAGTCTGATTCTCCTCCTTTATTTCCTGTTTCAGTTAGGAGTTCATCTTTAAGCCAGTCATCCAAGGTAGATATTTCTGAATAATTCTCTATCCTGTCCTTTCTATCTTTCAGCTCCCACAAGAAAAAACCATGATGTGTGTTATCAGTACCAGTTAAATATTTCTCAAATTGAGTTCCTCTTCTCAATTCCATTGAAATAGGTATAGTTTGGACCCTCATTCTCTTTTCCCCCCCCAGCAGAATATTTTTATATCCTCATATGTAGATCCACTGCCTACGATGTGAACATCCTTCTCACCTGTTTTTCACATTGTTGCTGGAGTCATCACACTGCTATGCAGCACCACTGAAAGGGAACTTCCTGCTGGCACCAGGAGCACAGCAGGCTGACTCTTCTTTTAACATCTTCCTTTTGAGATGCAAGAATGGTTAATCTCAGCAACAACAGTGGAACCTAAGCAACGGTGCCACTCACCTGTCATAATATTCAAGAGATTTCCATTGGTTATAGGGCAAGTGGAGCCACAGTTTTAAAAATGACATCTCATTTTAAATAAAATTCAGGAGAACGTGATCTCTATAACAGAGGAAAGATCTGAGAGCAAGTCTATAAAGTGGGACCAAGGCAGGTAATTTTAAAAAAGGACAAAATTTCAAACTAGTTGAAGTAGAAAAGAGAACTTAAAAATGTAATGGGATTTCAAAAAAATCTTCATAGGAAAAGAAAGCAACATGGCAGAAAGCGAAATTATCATTTAGAAAACACATATGGAGACCAAAGCATGGGAGAGAAGATGATAGATCTATATATATCACCTATTATAAACAAGACTGTAAAGACAATTCTTATACATGCCTTGGCATGTTATCTCCTTGTTCCTTAGAACAAATTTCTAATTGTAGACATACTGGGTCATAAACTATGAATTTAGAAAAGTCCTAGAATGTGTTACCAAAATGTCCTATGAAATCGTTAAATTTATTATTTTACCAATAATGACTACAAAAACAAATTGCTTCATATCCAAGCTCATACAACTATTACAAACCATTTTTTAAAAAACCTTCGCTAGGCTATTTTAAATCCCATTAATGATTGCCCTTAATCTTAGAAAATATTTTGCATTCGACATCTTTTTTCAATGTTTATTTATTTTTGAGAGAGAGAGACAGAGCATGAGCAGGGACAGGCAGAGAGAGAGGGAGACACAGACTTAGAAGCGGGCTCCTAGCTCCCAGCTGTCAGCACAAAGCCTGACCCAGGGCTTGAACTCACGGTCATGGAACCATGTTATCATGAACTGAGCTGAAGTCAGATGCTTAGCCAACTGAACCACCTTCACACCCCTTTATGAGACATTGCTTAAGAATGTTTTGACATTTGCACTAGGTTTACATCAATAATTCCAACAAATATTTAAATTTAACTCAGTGTTGAACTGCCATTGATGCGGTTTTTTAAAGTTCAATTTCGGGGCGCCTGGGTGGCTTAGTCGGTTAAGCGTCCGACTTTCGTTTAGGTCATGATCTCGCAGTTCGTGGGTTCCGGCCCCACGTCGGGCTCTGTGCTGGCTGCCAGCTCAGAGCCTGGAGCCTGTTTCAGTCTGTGACTCCCTCTCTCTCTGACCCTCCCCTGCTCACGCTGTCTCTCTCTCTCTCTCCTAAAAATAAATAAAAACCTTAAAAAAAATTTAAAGTTCAATTTCTTCTCCTTTTCATTGTTTATTTTTATGCATTTCCCATTGGACAGGGACATCTTTAAAAAACGTTTTCATTAAGAATATTTAGATGGTATACTTTCTGAGCCCTTACATTTTTGAGATGTCTTTCTGTTGACTTCATATGTTTAGGACAATTTAGCTGAGTTTAGGCCTTTTGGGTAATCTAAGGTTCTCTCTAAAGTAGGATACATTGTTTTTTTCTTCAGTGTTACAGTCAATCCCAGGCAATCTGTGTTAAAGGGCTGCTGTGTTGTAGAATATTTTCTTTTGTCTTTGAAATTTAAAATATTTATCCTAATGTGTCTAGGTATTAGTATCTTTTAATTAATTTAGCCTGATTCAGTTATTGAACTATTCCCATTACAAATGTATGTGTTTCTTCAGCTTTGGGAAGTTTATTATTTTCTATTATAATATTTGTTAAATTGAGAAAAAGAGCACAAATCAGTATTTACTTCATGAAATTGGGGATGGGACGGGAGAAGGGGGAAATGGGTAATAAAGGTATCCGGCCTAGAAGTTTTTGTGAGTTATTTCTAATTATCAAGCAATAGTTAATTCCCATGTGATAAGTATAAATTCTTTCAGAATACAGGAAAAGGTAGAAATCTTCTCAATTCATTTTATAATGCAAATATAATCTTGGTAGCAAAATCAAAAAAGATAATATAACTACATAAATCTTTCATAAATATAATACAAAAAACACCCAACTAAAATCATTTTAAAGCTGACAGTATTTACAAAATACACCAAAATGAGGTAGGGATTTTTTTTTCAAATATGGCTTAATACTAGGAAGCACATTAATATAATTTTATCACATTAAAAGAAAATATATGTTCATTGCAATAATGTTGGTCTTCTTACATTGGACTAGATAGGTGTTCACTTGGCATTACTTTTCTACCCTTTTAGTGCAGAGGAGAAACCACAGATGGTCAGAATTTGCCAATAAGAAGCCCTGACATGAGATTTATTGGGCATGAGAAGGAAAGGCCATTATTCTCTGGAGGCAGTTGCACACTAACAAAGGAGCACACATGAGATTTACACTGGCTTTCTCAAGAATCCTTGAGAACCACCTGCTGTGGTGTTACAAACTGAAATCTTTACTTTTGAACTCCCTGACCTTTGTTTCTCATGTTTTCCTAAGAGTTGCGTAAACCTCTAATTCCTATATTAAACTCTTGGCACCTGGGTTCCATGGAGGGCCTTCTGTGTCCCTGGTTGATCCCTGATTGATAGAATACACAAATTATACTTGATAAAATTCAAAATCCAATGCTTAATCAAACCTATATAATAAAAAAAAAACCTATATAATATATATTATATATAATAGATCAAATTTAACAATAGGTAGGGTGTACATAAAGGAATTAATAAAACGTTTCTTAGATAAATCTTGAATAAGTAGAAAGGTGTACCTCATTCTTCGATGTTGAAGATTCAATATTATGAAGATATCAAGTACCTTCAAATTAACTCATATATCTAATATGATTTAAGTAAAGATTCTCATCAGAATTTTTTTAATTCGATAAAAATTTCATGAAACTTTCTTGAGAAAATAATGAGCAAGCCTAATTAAACTATTTATGAGAAAAGAGCAATGCATGGATAACTGGCCCAATGAGCATTAAACCAAATTATAAAATTACAATAATTAAAAATGTAATATAGTGCCATGTCACCATAGACATAGATCTATAAAAATAGAATTAAAATGTATAAATAAAACCTAGTATATATAGGAATTTAATAATAACAAAGCTGTATTTAATTTTTTGTTGTTGTTGTTGTCTCTCCACCATATTTGTAAACTCTACTGGTTGTGTTTCAATTTTTTAACTGATAACTCCAATCCTTACTCCCTCGTCAACTGCTTGGTGTTTGACATTTGGGTGCCTAGAATGTATCGTTTACAGTTCTTTCATCCAAATAAGTGGACTTTTTTGAAACGGTTCATGTTCTCGGTCTTAAAGATATATTTGAAATTGAAAGACTTAATATCGTTAAAATGTCCATACTACCCAAAGTGACCTACTGACCCAATCAAGATCTTATCAAAATCCCAACGATTTATTTTGAAGAATTACAAAAAAATCCTAAAATTCAAGTGGAATCTCAAGGGAGCTTGAATAACCAAAACAATCTTCAAAAGGAAGAACAAAATCGAATGTCTCATTGCCTCCTGATTTTAAAACTTACTACAAAGCCATGGTATTTAAAAGAGAGTAGTATTGGCATACAAGGAGATATATAAACAAATGGAATAGAATAAAGAGTTCAAAACTAAACTTTTGCACATACAGCCAAATGATGTTTCACAAAGTTACCAAGACCATTAAGTGGGGTAACAACAGTCTTTTCAACAAACGGTGTTGGGATAACTGGCAAGACACACATGAAAAGAATGAAGTTATGTCATATACAAAAATGAATCAAAATGGACCAAAAACCAGCACATAAAGAGTTGAAACTATAAAGCCCTTAGAAGAAAACATAGGAGAAGGTCTTTACGACATTGGATGTGTCAATGATTTCGTGGCTACGACCCTAAAACACAGGCAACAACAACAAAAAGTAGATAAATTGGACTACATAAAATAGTGTGCATACTACATAGTATACTGTGCATTAAAGGACATGATCAATAGAGTGAAAAGGGAATAGGAGAAAATATTTGCAGATTATATATCTCACAGGGGTTATTTAGAATGTATAAAGGACTACAGCCCAACAACAAAAATCCCACAAAGAACCCAGTATAACAATAGGCAAAAGACTGGAATAGATATTTCTCTAAAGAAGCTATCCAAATGGGGAACAAACACATGAAGAGTTGCTCAACATCCCCAAACATTAGGGAAATACAAATCAAATCCACACAAGATAGTACCGCACACTGATTAGGGTAGCTACTATCAAAACCCCCAAAATAACAAGTGTTTGTGAAGATGTGGAGGAATTGGGACACTTTGCTCAGTGAGAAGGTAAAGTGGTGCAGTAACTATAGAAAATAGATGGTGCTTCCTCAAGAAACTAAAAATAGAATTCCTATATGATCCAGCCATTCTACTTCTGGATCTATACCTAAAAGAATGGTAAGCACTTTCCTGAAGAGATATTTGTATATCCATGTTCATAGCACCATTACTTATAATAGCCAGATGGTGGAAACAACCTAAGTGTCCAGTGACAGAGAAACTGATAAACAAAATGTGATATATGCATTCAGTAGACTAGGATTCAGCCTTAAAAAAGAGAGGAAATTTTGACACATGCTAAAACATGGATAAACCTTGAGAACATTATGTTAAGTAAAATAAGCCGCTTACAAAGAAACAAATACTTGATGCCACTTCTATGAGTTACCTGGAGTGCTCAAATTCACCCAGAAGACAGAAAATGGTAATTTCTAGGTTCTGGAGGGAGGAGGGAATGGAGATTTATTGTGTAATTGGTACAAAGTTTCAGTTTTGCAAGATGAAAAGAGTTCTAGAGATGAATGATGATGGTTTTGTAACAATGTGAATGTATGTATTACCACTAAACTGTACACTTAAAAATGGTTAAGATAATAAATTTTATGTGTATGTCATCATAATTAATTAATTAGGTACATATGCAACTAAAGATATATTGGAGAGATATCTATAGAAGGGAAGACCAGAGATGTTTCATTCTCTTATGCTTTCTGATCCTTGGATAACAACTATAATCTCATTTCTTGGCACTTCCCTTTTTTCCCCTTTAGCAGAATACAAGCCAATGTTGCCATTTTTCCGACTAGTCCCACCTGGGACTAGCTGAATATTCCGCTCTCTCTTTGTTTTCTAACAAGTCAGTGTGCTCAGTGTGCTTCTTAAACTAGACGTCATCCTTCTCCTCATATGGTTTACATTCCATTTGGGGGGCGTAACAACAACAAAAGGGGCAATCATAACAAAATGTGATGGTGTCGATTTCTAAAATGTTCACCTGAAGTCCTGATGGTATTGAATTCAGTAGGGCTTCCTATAGTAACTTAGCACATGGAGGTGACTAAGCAAAGTGGTGTTAAGAACAGCATAATGCCTTGCAGTTCTAATTGGACAAGACATACACAAACAATATCATATACAATATTCCAACACGATAAAAGGCTTATTTTTGTTTTAAATTATATATGCATAAGAGCAGGGTTGAGAGGACGTAATGAACATATAAAAGACTTCGTTGTGGTTGACACAGAAAAAATTTTAAAGCTGCAGGGTCCAAGTATGGATAAGAGCTTATTTGATTAGCAATTGTTTCAAGGGTCAAGAATGAAAGATAGGAATATAGAACTCAAATGTGGAAAATTTTACTACTAGAATTTTTTTTTTGGTGGCTAAGAAACAAGTCCATGCCATTTATGATGTCATTTATTTAATTTGAGCAGAAAAACTAACAAATGAAATCAAGGCAACTACAAAACTTCCTATATGATTGAAAAATCTGCAACAAAAGCAGATGCTTCAACTGGAAAAGTTTCTTTCACAGCTTGGTTTCTGGGTTTTGTAACTGTCAGCTGAGTTGGGCAAAAGTATTACAACAATGTATTTGGGCAAATGAGACTCTACCATAGGCTTTTTCAGTTAATACATAAAAAAACATTTAAAAATATTAAAGGAAGTCATATTTAGGGTTTTTTGTTTCTTCAACAGATTGTTATCGATTCCTTTAAATGTTGTATCATAGTTTCCTATTAGAAAGAAAAAAAAATACACAGAATAGGGTTGCATCAGCAAAAGGTTGCAATTCTTTCCTTTTTATTAAGCACAAATTCACCATTTGGTGAAATTACAGTATTCTTAAATTTTTAGCAACAATAAAGTGTAACGAACCTTATTTTCCTCAGTGGGGGGAGAACACTTTGAAGTTTGCCCCATTTAACATGATGTAATTTAAGTTTGTTAACCCTGAGTGCTCAATACACTCCTCTTAAAATTTCACATTTAAAATTTCCAAAACATTTGTTGTTCGAGTAGACTTTTAGAAGATTTCAAGAGTAATGGGTCCTCCAAACTTATCTGAGTTAATTTAAAAGAACAAAGGAAAGTGAGTATTTAGCTTCATATAAATTTTAACTAGGATATTCTGTTCAAGATTTTTGGTTAATATATCAGTTTATTTCCTAAGGCTGCTTCTCCTGTGTCCTATATTTCAATGAATGAAGTCATCATTCTCCCTCACAGCTCAAAATCTCAAACTATGTTTTGACTTATTTTTCTCTTTACCCCCACCCACATCTACTTAGGTTTTACTCATACCAATTTTACCTTTACAGAACCGCTATTTGCTTTATTTTCAATCTCAAAGTATGCAGGATTATTGAAATAGCCTTCTAACTCAACCCTCTACCTTCGGATTCTTAATTATCTAATCCATCCCGCACCATACTGTAAGATCAGTTTTCTTAGTATTAGCATTAGCAAATGCTAATGTTCTTCTCCTACAACTTCCCATTATCAGCTCCGTTTGGGGAGCATCTCATTCAGGTATTCAATACTCTCACGGACCTGTTCACAATAGAAACAATAGAGTTTTCTAGCATTATTTCTACAACTACCTTTTACATTCTTTTACGTTCTTAGATCCTTTAACCTGCCATCCATAAATGTTTTCTTTATCTAGGATGTGCTTTTATCACATTCAATATGTCTAAGAATTTTGCCTCAGCTGCAACACTCAGCTCAGATTGTGAACGCTTCAGAAAGCCTTCATGTCCCCATCCTCTGAATTTTCATAGTACTTTATATGCATCTCCCACTTTGTATAATTCTGATCATATATCTAATTTTTCATTTACACTTTAGTCCCTTGACAGATTTCAAGTTCCTTTATAGGTGCTTTATCTTGTTATATCCCACACTCCAATTGTTCAGTAAAGTGTTCAGTGAATTATTCACTGTGTGTGTAAGATTGAAAACTCGTGAGAATTCAGATGTGAGACGTGTGAAGAAAGGAAATTTATTCACCTTTGAATAGTATTATGCATGTGTAAGTCTAAAGAGGAGAACTGAGTTTCATAATCCCAAGACTATTGTCATAAATTTGAAACTGTAACAGGATTTACTAAAAGCTCATTACCTTATGTCTCTCTCATGTAGTGACTGATTAATTTCTCAATGTTAAGAATTCTACGAGGGGGAATAGATACAACAAATCTAACAAAACAGCCTCCATAATCTATTATCTTGCCTGATTTCTGGTTCTGATGATTTGCCATTGTCTGTTCCAGAGGAGACATCCAATGCAGGAAGCTGTAGGGCCGATTACTGCACACTGCCCTCTGGTGAGCCGCAAGGGTAGTCTGGAGGGGAAAACTCAGGGTTGAGAGTGTAACTCACTCTCCATGTCCGGGATGCCAGCTGGTGCCAAAGAATGATGTCACATTTTGTGATGTGATCACTTCTCTCAATTGTGCTCTCCTGAGTCTACCAGTTCTTTCCATGTAGGTCATCAAACGGCCATCAGCTGGTAAAACTTTCCTCTTCGCTTAGCCAAAAATGGATCCAGAATACTTGTAATGAGTCTTACTAAACCAAGAATTAAAAAAAAAAAATTACTATTACTTCCACCACATTTTCCTGCATCTTCAAATATCCCCTAGCATTGCAGGAAAACAATGGGAAAATTTTTTCTCCTCAGTTTGTAAGGGAAATGGACTTTTAGTGATTGCCATGCTAAATTCTTGTACATTCTATTTTATCTATAAAAATATAGAGCTTTTTCATTCTTAAAGAGATGGCCAGAAACCAAATCACCAACTTGACGGCATTAGAAGTACTATTTGACTTGGAAGGACAGCAAGTATATCTGGCTTTTGACCATATTATTACTGCCATATTGCTGGGTGATATTACTCATTTATTCAGTACCACCTGACCAAATACTATCGATGACTAAAGGGGTAATTAAAAGTTTCAGAACAAACATGGAACTGCTCAAAACTCGCATTCTAAGAAGGATACGAATAACCCAGTGACCAATGAGGTGTTTCATTGGTTTCTGCAATCAAGTGTATTTGCTGTTTGTAGGCAATGACGTTTGTTATTTTCTCATCCTATTCTCAACTTTGGGGAACTACATTCTGTATGAATGATGCCAGTAATGGGTAATCTTAAAAGGAGTGGAAATTGCCTTTCTGAAGAAGGAATAAAAAGACTTGCAGAAACATAGAATAAATGCCATCTTGTTGCTTGATGGCATGCTAATCTTGTTTAAGAAAGAAAAGTCTCCTTTAATAACACTTTTGACTCTTCAAACTCCAAGAAACTGACCTTGCTTTAGAAGCCCATTTTAAGCTTCTAAAATGAAAGCTTAATTTTTCCTTATGTTCTTTATTATGTAGTTGAAAGTTTAAATTACATTAGACCTAAAATCCTTTCTTGACTCTCAATCTTTTAATTTTCTGAGTCTGTTTACATGCAAATTAAGTAAACTAGTTTTTACTTTTTGTTAATTTATTTTACTTTCAAGTAAAAAAAAACATTCTGTGGGAGGTTTTATGCTGGTTTCTGCTGAATTGTTGCTTAAATGTGGGTGAAGGGATTCCTGATTTCAGAGAGAAGTTTAAATAAAATAGCATGTAAGCTCGTTTACCCTCAGAATTCTATGTGTCCAATGATATCATACACTGGTGAATAATTATTTTAAAACTTTAAGTAGTAATCATATATGTTAAGAAGTATTTAAGCCAGGTCTTTGTACTGTTGTATGTTATGTAACTGAAAAGTTACCGTGAGGAGAAATGGTATAAACAAAGTTTGCTTTTCACCACAGAAATGATGTTACTCAGGCTTTGATTAAATAACTACCAACTCTGTCTAGTAACCATTTAATCAAACAGGATATATCCTGTATTTTGCATTGTAGTAAAGCCTTCTAGAATAAAGTAAATATTCATAAATCAAATAGAGAAACTGATAGCATTGTATGTGAATCAGCACAATATTGTAACTTATTATATAAAGTTCTTCTTTTGCTTTTTCTTATAACTAATTTTAATGGATACCAACTAAAGAGTGAAAGACAACCACCAGGGTCATAGAATTTAAAAGGCTTATTTAAAAATGCCTTTGATTATTAGTGTATTTATGATGTTGACACCTTTTCCTCGTATAGGATTTGCAATTAAAAAATTAATAAACTTTATTTTTTTAGAGCAGTATGAGGAGCATAGCAAAATTAAAGCCTTAACACATCATCAAGGGTCCCCAGTTAGAATAGAAGCGTATGAAAGGCAGTTTGAAAAATGGAGTTCTGTCCAAGGTTTGGCTTACAGTGGGTTCACTGGTTGCAACAGAAACTGCATGGCCTGCGAAGCCTAGAATATTAACTATCTGGGCCTTTACAGAAAAAGTTGTTAACGATGCATGGGTGGTGGGCCCATCGTGTCTCTATTTTGATTCACTTGATTGGCTCCTGCAAAACTGGATGGCACCTGGAAGTTGACCCCAGGCTATCTCTAGCTCAAACAAGTAGCATCCTTGATCACAGCTAGTGATGGTGCTAGAGGTGGTTTTCTTTGTTAGAGTTAATCCACGTTATTAGAGTGAATTAATACAGCCTCAGGTACATAGTACTTAGCCACTGATTTGTGAGTGCATTCTCTTCCATCTCATCCAGATTACAGCATCAGAAACCATCCAGTGTGCATTCAGGTGGGAAGAATAAATACATGTTAACAAAGCAGTAGCAGTAAGGAAGAAGAGGAAGGAAGGTCAAAGGGTTTCTTAATTTTTTGATGTTTATTTATTTTTGAGAGAGACAGTGTGTGTGGAGGGGAGGGACAGAGAGAGAGGGAGACACAGAATCTGAAGCAGGCTCCAGGCTCCAAGCTGTCAGCACAGAGCCCAATGCTGGGCTCGAACCCACAAATTGTGAGATCATGACCTGAACTAAAGTCAGAGGCTTAACCAACTGAGCCACTCAGGCTCCCCGAGGGTTTTTTTTTTTTTACAGTACTGGATGTGAGAGGAGTTGATGGCTGTTCTCCAGAATACATTATCCCCTTCCTCTATTGTAATAGAGTCTCTGAGTTTTAGCAAAACACAAAAGCTGCCCAGCTGAAAAAAACAAAAACAAAAAAACATTTCCCAGCTTCCTCTGTAGCTAAGAATGGTTATATGGCAAAGTTCTGGTCAATGGGGTGCAAATGGAAGTGAAATGTGTGTCTTTTGTGCCCTCTACTTAAAAAGAGGAAGTATTACCTTCACGTCCTCTCCTTTCCCTTTTTCTGCCAGTTAGAATGCAGACAAGAGAGCAGAAGCTGGAGCATGCAAAGAAACCCATGTGTTCAAAATGGGAGAGCAACAAGATGTGAGGAGGGGGTGTTGGCTCTCTATGGAGTCACCATACCAGCCCTAGATTACTAGGCTTATGTTTGCATGTGGAATAGAAATCAAGACTTCTCTCGTTTAAGTCATTACTATTTTCCAGCCTTTGTTAAAACTGCTGAAACTAGTGTTCTAACTAATGCAGAATGCATAAAAGCAATTACGTGAGGTTGAGTACAAAGGTTTTGTGGAGGATGGATAATGAGTTTGTTGTGGAACATGTAATTTGCCTATCTAGGTGCATATCTCATAGGCAATTGTAAAGTGTATCCCTAAAAACAAACAAACAAACAAACAAACAAACAAAAAACTCCCATGGGATCAAAGGTGGATAATATGCATGAGTTTTGTAGACATGTAGGATGTATTAATACAGGCTGAGTGAGAAGATTTTATACAGAAGATGCCAGTGTATTCCAGAATCATTTGTATTAAGGAGATGAAGTCGGTGGAAAGTAGAAAAAATTAACCACAGAGAATGGCTAAATCTGAGTGAAAACAAAGGATGAAAACTTGCAGAACAGCTACTTGAAGTGGAAGGTGAAGGAGGAAGACCCTATGAATTGGAATGAAGACCACAAGAATGGTCTGAAAAGTCAGAGAATCCACAGAGAATAATTTTGTTGAGGTTGATGGGGAAGTGAACTTCTATAGACAGTGACTGGTAGTCTCAAATGCATGTATATTTTAGTGAATACATATAGCTAGAAGCTATCTATCTACCTTATACTTACATGTAGTGAATGTAAAGCATATTCATGTCACTACAGATTGTTAACAATAAATCTTCATGTTATTATAAACTTGGGGGACATGTTGTCTATGCAATAATCACGTAGCATAAAGGATTCATAGCATTTTACTGAAAAACAGAGCATACCATTGTTCATACTCTTCGTAACAGGACTCATATAATCTATATTTTACTCAGGAGCCTGTCTATCAACTATTTTCCTAAAATTCTAAATTTTGGGGGTATCTCATAAACCTAATTTTACTAAAAAAATAACTTCGGTTAGGTAAAAGCTAATTTTATTGTTACTTAATCTTTAGGTATTGTTATTTGAAGGCATTGTTAACATTCGTTATGCCATAATTTTTGGTAGAAAAACTAGGCAAATTATCATAATTATGTTGGGGTTTAAGACACGTCTTAAGCAAAGATTCTGATAAATGTATTAAAATAATACAAAAAATTATAATATGAATAACAGGCAAAACAATACCTTGGCTGTTAGTGAATTCACTTTTTTCCCCAAAAAGCAGTGGGCTTGTGGCTTATTGCCAAAAGCAGATTTACACACTGCAGGTTTGATATACCCTGTGGCTTAATATTCTTAAAATTTTATAGCCTTATAACTATGTTTTTGAACTTAGAAAACTATTATCAAAGGAAAAATTGACTAGCCTTTCATTTATTTATAACTTCAATTATTGCCAGTTACTCCTGTATGAACAATGTAAGAAATGTGCGGGCAGCGTTGGTCTCCAATAGGGACAAATTTCAGATGTTGGGATGCTTTTTTCTTTTTTTTTCCTATGCTTGGTTAAGGTTTGGAATAAGGACACAGGATTCTCTTTATCGTTAGAATTATTTAATGTCCACGACTTAAAGAAAGAGATATAAATGGAAGGGTCTTCCACTGTTCATATGTAATACTTGCCTTTCTCTGGTCAAATTAAAAGAGTGATCAATACTCAGAGAATGCTGAGTGGGGAGAATGCTGAGTGGGATTCGACCATGTTCTTTCAAACTCCATTTTTCAAACTTCAGAGTTTTCTCATGATGTGTTAATTTTGTGGTGCACCAAAGCTTTTGAAAAAGTTTAATTTAAATTCAATTTATCTTTATTGTAGCAGCTCTCACATGGCTTTCTGCCCAGAGTATTACTTGCTCCATCTGCAAAAGTGGTAGAGTAACTTCTAAAGAAGCAATATGATGGTTTAATATGGATGCAAAACCTAACTCACTTTTTGATTTTTCAATATCGTCATAAAAAGTAGTGTTTAACAGCCAGAGATGTGACCTTTAAACATTGGGAATTATGTGAATAATTTGGGTGTTAGAATTAATCCAAAATATAAAAAATATTCCAGCATTGATTTTTAATGTTTTTAGAAAGTTTCATTCCACTGATGCGTTCTTTTTAAGGATATAGTGAAGAGTAAAGGAAGTAGAGTGAATGTGCTTCGTTCATGTACTTGATCTCTCAGTTATTATTTGGAGATCATAGTTAAAGGCAACTGATCACATAAATTTTTTTTTAATGTATTATAAGGATTACATGGATGGAATGATGGCTTCTTTTGTGTATCAGGCACTGAGATAATAATAGAAGCAGTTCATATTTTTTATTGACATATAGTTGACATAGAATTTTATCCTAGTTTCAGGTGTACAACATAGTGATTTAACATTCATCTACATTACAAAATAATCAGAACAAGTCTAGTTACCATCTGTCACCATACAAAGTTGTTATATTTTTATTGACTATATTCCCTATACTGTACTTTAAATCCCTGTGACTTATTTTAAAACTGGAATTTTGTATCTCTTTATCTCCTTCACCTATTTGGTCCAGCCCCCTAGCCCCCAACCCCCTGGCAACCACCAATTTGTTTCTCTGTATTTATGAATCTGTTCCTGCTCTTTTTTTTTTTAAGATTCCATAACTGTGAAATCATAGATTTGTCTTTCTCTACCTTCATTTAGCATAATGCCTTCTAAGTCCATCCATGTTGTTGTGAATGGCAAGATCTCATTCTTTTTTTATACTGAGTAATATTCCTTTGTATATGTGTACCACATCTTCTTTATTCATTCATCTACTGATATTGATGGACACTTAGGTTGCTTCCATATCTTGGCTGCTATAAACAATGCTAAAACAAAATGGAACTGCAGGTATCTTTTCCAATTAGTGTTCCCATTTTTTTTCAGATAAATACTCCAAAGTAGAATTGCTACATTACAGTGGTACTTCTATCTTTAACTCTTTGAGGAACCTCTATACTGTTTTCCACAGTGGCTGCACCAATTTACATTCCCATCAACAGTGCACAAAGGTTCCTTTTCTCCATATCCTCACCAACACTTGCTATTTCTTGTCTTTTTGATACTAGCCATTCTGATAGGTGTGAGGCAATATTTCATTGTAGTTTTGATTTGCAAATTTCCCTGATGATTGGTGACGTTGACCATTTTTTCATGAGTCTGTTCAGCTATCTGCATATCTTTGAAAAAAATGTCTACTCAGGTCCTTTGCTCACTTGTTAATCATATATATTGGCATTGAGTTGTATAAGGTCTTCATATATTTTGGACACTAAACCCTTATTGGATATATTATTTGCAAATATCTTCTTCCATTCAGTAGGTTTCCTTTTCATTTTGTTAATGGTTTCCTTCACTGTGCAAAAGCTTTTTAGACATTAAGTTAGTGATTTTTGCCCAGTTAAAAATCAAGCCAAGCTGTGCAACAAAATAGTGGCTAGTGGCAATTTGCAAATGAGTGTAAGTTAGGGATCACGTATCTCCTATATAATGGAGATTTCATAAGTGGGTTAGATGCTGCACATAATTCACAGGAGACCTGTTTAGAGGAGGGGCCTGATTGAAGACCTTCATAGTTTACTCTTTCCATATTTTATATATACTGTTATAAATACATATTTGAAATAATTTCCACTGGTTTAATGTGAAAGCTGAGTATCATATGAATCTTAAAGAACTGCTCAGGGACAGTACGTCATTTTCAATCTCACTCTGGGATGAACACAGACAAAGGGAAAGGGAAGAAGGAGGATAAAGCTCTTTCCCATTTTAAGAAAATGACAATTCATTTTCTGATACTTAATATAAAGATAGAAATACAAAATCTTTCTACCAGCTAAAACTCTTGAGATTGGAAGTAACAGAAAACTTAATTCAAACTGGATTAAATAATAAATGAAAATTGTTTAGGTAAATGAAAAGTCCTATAGAGGTGAGAGAAGCTTTAGAACTGATTTGATGGAAGCTTCAGCTCCCTTTCTCTGAATTATATCAGCTTAGTTCTATAATCTGTATCTATTTTATCCTCAGACTGGTTTCTTTTATGGTCATAAGATGACTGTTACAAGCATAGGAATTACATGCTTTTTCACTTAGATTCTCAGGAAGACAGAAAGATCCTTCCAACAACCACTGAAAAATAGTCCTGAGTTTTGTGCTTATTGGATGATCCTTGAAGCAATTCATACGGTTAGGGTAATGCCATGATTGACGTAGGACTGGGTGTGCCTGCCCCATTCACTGTGGCAAGGGGTTTGGGAGTAACTTCTGGCTTACACCACTTAGGACTAATCTTGGAAAAAGTTAGGGTTAATCTCACCCAATATATCTGAATACTACACAATGGGGGAAGAGTGAAATGCATGTTTGGATAATAACTACCACATCCACTGTAGTGTACCCTATTGCTCACCCAGCACTGTAATTAGTGAGCACCTTCTTTCTGTCTCTGCAAAGTGTTTTAGCGTAATCTGGAGCTCCTTATGCTCTAGCAACCAGTGACAAGTTCCCTACTCCCAACAAATTGAAGAGAAAGGAGAAAGTAATTGCAATGAAAACTCCCAATTAAACAGAGTGTATCTGGAAACACTACATAGTAGTCACTGATCTTTGTCATAATCTGTAGACAGTAGTAGTAGTTAGGACTCCTGGAGGGCAGTGGTATGGGTTCTTGGCAAGGTACTGTTTTGCTCCTGGTGTTCTTCATGGCCCCATCTGAGATGGTCACTGGGGGGAGATGCTTTTTTAAAGAGATTACACTATTTTGGCAGCTTATTTCCTATTAGGTTGCATGTAGAAGTCTGAGGTTTAAGATTATGGGGCACTTGGGTGACTCAGTCAGTTGGGTGTCCGACTTCGGCTCAGGTCATGATCTCACGGTTCATGGGTTCAAGCCCCGCGTTGGATTCTGCGCTGACAACTCAGAGCCTGGAGCCTGTTTCGGATTCTGGGTCTCCCTTTCTCTCTGCCCCTCCCTGGCTTGCACTCTGTCTCTCTCTGTCTTGAAAAGAAATAAACATTAAAAATTTTTTTAAAAGATTAAATAGTCACAAGTTATTATCAGTCAGGTTTGAGGTTTATTTAACGATATAACTTCCTGTTAATATTAGTTTTTTTAACTAGTTGCTTCTTGTTACTTCTGTAAGCAAATAACTATGGCCAGAGCCATGTGTAGTCCAAGTTTTTATATCTTGGAATTCCTCTTTAGTAGTAGCACTTCACATTCTGACAGTCTAAATTTAGTTTTAACGGACCATACTGAGGTCTCAGTTTAATGCCATCTGCATTGGGGATATTCTAAGAAATGAATCTGCACTGGGGAGGGAAGGGCACAAATAATTCATTCCCTGTCTCCATAATAATCATGATGTCTCCAGTCACCTCCAAAATGAGCATGATTCTTCCTTTAGTTAAGCAGAAATTAAACTAGTCCATCCCTTGGAATACTGAAGATTATTAGGATTTTGGAGATTTTTTTGTTTGAGAATCTGAAGGGTGCTGTTACTAAAAGTGTAGACTACAGAGCTTGCTAGCTTCTTATAACCTTGGTCATGCAAGGTAGAGACGGTCTCTGAAATATTTTATTCAATCTATGTATCACGAACACCAGTGGTTCATAATGAGAGTCAATTTATAACTTCTGTTATGCTAAGAGAAACCCATAATTTCACTTATGAAAACCTGTTTATAATATCCATTGATTAGCAAAGCCTCAGGTGTTAATGGAAGATAATGATAGCAGAAGCATTTATTGTTGCTATGTTTGGAATGCAGTCTTTCTGATTAAATGCCAGCTAAATACATCTAAAGTGCAAACTCTAGATTATGGCAACTGACAACCATTAGAGGATAAAGTAAGTAACACATATGTGCACATTTATATCACATTATGTACAGGAAAGTATTTTGAGGGAAAGTATAATAGTAACAAATTCAAACTGACTTAACCAACATTCACTATACTATTCAGTATTCAATACTGAAGATAGTAGCAAAAACGATCAGACTCCATGCTGATTTGATTTGAAGGCTCACATAATGGAACAATCTAGTGTAGGGAGAAGAAGGGGCCAGAAAAGTGCTTATTTAAAAATTTCACAGTTTGTACTTTACATCCTTTTGCTTATATACAATGTTATAGATCTTTGTTTATTTGATCAGGGTTTCAGCTCCATTTCTCTTTCATTTTCTTGGTCACAAGATGACTGCCTTCGGCAACAAGGAACATACGTTTTCTCATTCACATCAAGAGAGAGAAAGGGAGCCATATTACACAATTTTGAGGCAAAAGTCCTATGACTGGTGCTCAATCCCAAACCATGTGTGGCTAAGGGAACATCATAGGTCAGGGTTATCCTGATTAGATTCACTTTGGGATAAAGGTGAGGTTAATTCCACCCAAATTTCTCAGGTGTGTGCTGCACAATATGGGAAGGGTGGAATAGATTTTGAGAAGGCAAGTGTCCACTACGATCATTTTCAAAGCGTATAAAGATATAACAATTACATTATTTTCTTGTTGGAGTAAACAAAACAAAACTGACCTCTAAACACATGTAGTAAAGACTCTGACTCCATTATTTGGTGTTTGAAGGTGGACAACTTCCAAGCCTTCATCTGTTCCCTCTTGCACTATGTCTGGGCAGGCTGATGAGGAAGCCTGGGAGCTCCTGTCTTTGGTGCCAGTGAGAAATTTCAAGCCACACAAGCCCGGCCCCTATGTAGGAATTTTCACCCTAGCACCACACCCTGGCCACCATAAAACCCCTAAAGACCAGTCTCTCTTCCAACTTCCTTCCATCCTTCTTGCAGCCATTTTGGATTTGTTTGGGAAGCCTACCCTGCTTTTCCTAAAAAAGTCTCATTATGTGTCTAATAAACCTTCTTACCCCCTCTTGGTGCATGTGTGGCACCAGAAGTCTTTTCTTTAAACTTTAAAAAAATGTTTGTTCATTTTTGAGAGACAGAGCATGAGCAGGTGAGAGGCAGAGAGAGAGGGAGACACAGAATCCGAATCAGGCTCCAGGCTCTGAGCTGTCAGCACCGAGCCCGAAGCGGGGCTCGAACTCACGGACCCCGTGATCATGACCTGAGCTGAAGTCAGACGCTTAACTGACTGAGCCACCAGGCATCCTAGCATTAGAAGTCTTGAAATATGAGCCAGATTTCAGGTGGGCATCCATCTCATTTCTGTGGGTGACCGCCACTGCACAGACACTGCAACGGTCCCAAGTTGTGGTGTTTCATTATTTTTATCAGCAAGTGAGCACCTTCCTCCTGAATCCCCTACCTCTTTGAATAGCACCAGAAACCTGGAATACATCTTCTGTTCTTTCCTATGATTTTGCTGCCCACATGCCTTTCAAATCCTTTTTGCCAATTTCATGGCTACCACCTCAACTCAGGCTTCCACAATTCCTCATTCTAGTTGTTCTCTCAGTCTTCTTTCCCTGTTTGTCCAGAGAAAAACCTGTTCCCGATCTAATAATCCATCCTGCGCACTGCTGCTAAAGTAATTCTCCCCAACCCCACTTAACCAATCCATTCATTTTCCATTGCCTACAGGATAGATTTCAAACTCCATAGCAGTTTGTAAAATTCTCCATCCCTCTTGATCCATCTACAGTTCCCATTTCTCCTGTCACATTCACACCTTTGTCTCCACTAAACCTACCTACACACTATACTTACCTCTATAGTTGACAGGCAAGGAGATACATATAGAGATACATGTGCCTTTGTGTGGAACATCTTTGTCTCTTCTTACCTTGGCCAATTCCGATACTGGTTCTTCAAGACTCATCTTGATCTTTACATTTTTTTGAGAAGTACTTCCTTTATAACGCAGGTTGAATGAGGTGCTCCTCCTCCATATTTTAACAATAACCTTGATTTCAGGGTTTGTCCTCACACTATTTGATATGATTGTCTACATTTTTCTCCAAACTTCATCCTCTTGAGGGCAGGAACCATGTTTCTCATCTCAAAAGGTCACAATCAATTAGGGTCATGGGCCTGTAGATATATACATAACAAAGGTAAATAATAATACAAGATGGCTTATGAAAAGTACCCTGAAAAGTAATAGAGTCATAAGTCCTAAAGTAACAGAGCCATACATTCTAATACACTTAAGTTCTGGAGGAGAGAAGAAGAAGCACTATGGAGAAATTGGAACTTCACACATTGCTAGTGAGAATGTAAAATGTTTTTCACTATGGAAAACAGTCTGGCAGTTTCTCAAAAGGTTAAACAGAATTAGCAATGGCTCAGCAATTCTACTCCTGGGTATATATATCCATGAAAACGTTATGTTGACAAAAAACTTGTATATGAACGTTCGTAGGAGCATTATTCATAATAGCCCCAAAGTGGAAACCACTTAAATGTCCACCAACTGACGCATGGTTAAATGAACTATGAAAACATGATGTGAAGTGAAGGAACCCAGTCACAAAAGACTACATATTGCATGATCACGTTCATATGAAATGTCCAGAATAGGCAAATCTAAAAAGGTATAAAGTGGTTTAGTGCTTGTCTAGGCCCAAGGGGTAGGGAACTGGAGGAATTGGGAGTGACTGACAAAGGGTACAAGGTTTCTTTTTGAGGTGATAAATATATTCTAAAGTTGATTGTGGTGATGGTTGTAAAATTCTGGGAGTATATTAAAAACAACTGAGTTTATACTTAATAAAAAAGAAACAGCACAAATTACTGTGTGAAGGGGGAGAAAGACTTCACGGAGGTGGTGAAATTGGGATTCACTGATAAACAAATGATGTGAAAAGCAGAGGCAGTGTGTTGTAGTGAATAAACAAATCCTTTCACTGGGCAGACCTGGCTTTGGATCCTGCTCTGCCAGTTGGTTCAATTAATCTCTGTAACTCTTTATCCTTATCTAAAAAGTGAATATATTAATAGCCTTACTTTGGAGGATTAGTGTTATGACAAATTATGACAAATTCAAAATATTTGTACAGTCACATAAAATAATTATGCCAGCCCATAGCAAATGTTCAATAAATATTAGTTTCCATTATTATCGTTAAGTCTGTTTATTATTGACTATTGGATAGGTGGGACAGAAGAAACACATAGATATATCAAAGAAAACTCTCAGAAACTCATCTGAGGTTTCCCGCAGAAAGGGGTGTGATATCACAAAATGTTATAAAGGTAATTATATTCAGTTTCAGAAGCATTTATTGAATACCTTTCTTTTAATCACTAAATACTATGATATTGCTGCATATACAAAGATAAATAAGAAGTAGACTGACAGATAAACAAATGAAAAGTGGTCTTTGACTTGGTGGTCTAGTAGATAGGTAAAGAAATTTGGGTAAGAAAGCATCATATTTGCCATCATAGAAATCTGTTCATGATAGAAACACATGACAGAAAAAATGGGTGTAGAAGAGTAACTTTTGAGCTCAATATTGGAACTCCTCACGAACCACCTGAGCTTCCACTTACTGGAGAATTGTTAGGATTACTTGCTGACATTTTCCACTGCGAGTACACAGCAGAGATTATTAAAGGCTTGAGTCAATTTTTTCAATGGAAAGATGAGGAAAAAAAACCATCTAAAATGTTAAAGAATGCCTGTTATACAATGACTGTGAATGTTCCAGATTTATGCTCAAAGTTTCCAGATTTTACTTGTCTATCTTTCCCACTAGACTATAAACTCCTTGAAGGCAAACATCTTGAATGAATCTGATCCATTCTCAGATTGTCATAACTTAGCCCAGTAGGCCAAGTAGACATTTAATAAAAAAAGAACTGCCAAATAAATGTTCTTCATATCCTTTCCATGTCAACGATGGTAGAATCACAACAAGTGACTTGCTAGTTGACTGTTTCTCTTTAACAGTTATTGACACTTTGATATGAACACACAAAAAAAATCTAGATAAGCACTCTTCCTTTGAAATAAAACTCTGACAGTTATGTCATTCTCTTTTCTTTTTCTTCAGGAGAAATTACTTGACTGAAGGCTTAGGAAGAAAGTGGGTGGCTTGGCAGCTGAAAATAAAGTGTCTCCGAAATAGAGATGGCATGTATAAATTGCCGTGATCAGGAGCTGAGGCCATGAACAAAAATAATTCCTGAGCAGACTCTTTGGCTTATCTCATATGGCCTGGAGAAGCTCTGGGCTTAGGTGCATTCCGGTGCTTGAGTGTTCAGATATGCAGAGATGAAATGGAGCAGTTGTCCAAGTCAACCGTTTCTTGAGCACTTACTACCTGTCAGGCATTTGGCTAAGTTCGTTTTTATTGAACCCTGCCTGGAGGTGGTGAAAACATCAGGCAGGCTTTCCTCAGGAACAGTCCTACAGACTCCCAGATGGGAGTATCATTTTGGGGATGGTTTATTTGCATACATTAGGCATGGAAACTGGGTCTGTCAGTCTAGAGGAAGGAGAAACTGTAATTAACAAGAGGTAGTTCCTTCGTCACCCCCCTTCATAAGGCCACCCTCTATGGACCACTCAAGCCATTGGAGGCGTGGCTCTGAAGATGGGGCCCTCAGCTCGGGCCACGTGACGCGCGTGTTGGCGTTGAGTGACAGGCGTAGCTCTGGGCGGGCCTTGGAGGAAATCAACTTCCGGGGGCAGAGGTGCTAGAAGCCGGGTGGTGCGTGGGCTATCCCAACTTGTGCTGGGGTCGCGGTCCCCCCGACGGGTTTGGGGTCGTGCCCCGGGTGTGCGCGTGCGGGGCCGTCGGCTGGGGTAGCTCACCTGGCAGTTTGGGTGAGCGGCGCGGAGGCGGCGGCGGCGGGAGCCAGAGCGGGGAGCAGGTAAATGGAAGCTCGCCTTCCGGGCCTGGGTCTGGGGGCCGGGGCCGCGGGAGGCGGGGGCGCGCCCCGAGGCGGCCTGGGCGCGGGCGGGGAGCGCGGCCCGGCTTCCGCCTGTCGCCAGCTCCGGCCTCTCTCCGGGAGGTCGCCGGGACCGGGAGCTGGAGGTGTGACCCGCCTCGGGCTGGAACGGAGTCTCGCCGCCTCGGCCGCGAGTGCCAACCGGTACTTGCTCTGCCGGCAGGTTTCAGCCCTTGCACGTTCCAGAATCGAATATTTCCGAACGTCTGCGGACAAGTACACGTGATTGTTGTGTCACCGAAGCTCCCACCGGACGGAGACTTAGATCCTTGCCGAGTGTTCACCGATGGCGCCCGATTTATGTTTCCCCCTCTGCTTTGCTGTGTTCCACCGGCGTAAAAGCTCTGCAGTGTCCGTTAGCCGCATTACCTGATACGTACCCTGGGCCACATGTTGCAATACAAGGGGCATTTTGGGGCTAAGGCGGGAGCCGGTAACTTTCCAAGTGCTGAGGCATCCTTCATCCCTTTAAGTGCGCCCCCTTTCCCCACAATAAAGATGTTTCTTCCATCTGTCCAAGTTGTGTACTGTGGTGGAAAGCGTTGGACACGAAACCTGTTTCTGGCTTCACTTTAAGGAGTGGTAACCCTATTAAAAGCGGTGCTGGATGTGTTTTTGGTAGGATGATGTTGCTGCTGCTACTCTTTTACTTGCTTCCATGATGGGAGTTGGGGCAGAGCCTGGTTTCGTGGAGGGTGACGTCCTGGCCACAGCTGTAGGTGACTCAGCGGCCCCTTAAGAATTCCGACTCTTCTGAACTGTGCAGATATTGATGCCTCCTTCCTCTCCAAATATTTATCCGGGCGGTAGTTGGGGATGGCTTTTGGGAGTAGTTTGAGTGTTGCCCGGTGAGGTGATTGGGTTGGGCTAACATTTCACCCTACAATTTCAGACAAAGTACGCAGAATGTTTAGTTGGATGGGACGACAGGGAGTGACAACAGATTCACTTTGTTCTCTGACATCAGAGAGCTCTACGCTTCTAATCATCCCATCTGCCCTGTGCTACAATTTCTGTTGCAATGAAGGGATTGGCTGTACTTACTGTACCTGTTAGGTAAATGGAGCAAGGGGGATGCCAGGGAGAGCGCACCTGTGTGGTGCTGGCCAGCCGGTACCTCGTGTGGTCGCCAATTGCCCTGGTTACAAAATTGGCCGGCTAGGAGGTTGTTCTGTGTGCTTGGAAATCTTATTATGAATTGGTTTCCCAGCAACAGTATAAGCCAAGTGGAATAAACATAAAGAAAACAAAGTGATGAAAGTTAAAATTTACCTCTTTTATTACATGGAAAAATGTATCTTCTTATTGGAGCAATCAGCTCAAAACTTCTTAGAGTTTTTTGTAGTCCTTCTAATACTTATACCAGAGAGAAAGAAACTGCAGAGTCATCCGAGAGGGACAGCACTTATTTTTTTAGTGACAGGACAGCACTTTTTTTTTTCCTTTTTTTTGGTGACAGTAAAGAAAGAAACAGAAAGTTGGTTACTGATAAGCTGATCTGAAGGTTAAATGGATAAATAGGAACTTGCCGGGTAAGAGGCATTTTATCTTGTAACCTTGGCTGTAGATGTATGATTTATAAAGTATATAGGATTGTTATAAATAAAGAAAGCTATCTGAAGGATTATTGTATTCCTCTTAATAGAAGTTGGGGTGGCAGTGCATTGGGCTGGATAAGACCATTTCCATTAGTAAATTGCAAGTGGAATGTTAGGTAAGTTGTTTCTGAATTCTGGCTCATAATCACAATGCTCCCTTATCAACCTGTTGCTTGTGACTTTCGGTCTTGTAAGCTTCTCAAATTTTGTTAGTTTCTGTTCAAACAATGAGAACATAATAAAAAAGGCAACTCTCTTTAGATTCTTTGTATCAATATCTGTTCTTATTGATAAATCTTGGTTATGAATTGATTATTTTGATTTACAATATTTCTAAGGATATTTCCTCACTGTCTTACCCCCACCCGAAACCCAGTGAACTGGGGTTAGCTCATTTAATTTGATGTGTCCTATGTCCTTTGACATTTAGGTTTATTGAGGTATAATTTATAATTAAAATCATCATTAGGTCACAAGTTATATACGGATCTTTGACTGTGAGAGGATTGGTTCCTCCAACCCTCAGGTAGTTCAAGGGTCAGCTGTATTTCATTTTCTTGTCTGATTGCACTGGCCAGAACCTCCAGTCTGATGTTGAATGGGACAAGTATGAGCATGCATCCTTGCTTTGTTTTTTCTCTTAGTAGGTAAGGCATGTAGTCTTTTACCATTAAATAGTTAGCTGTAGGTTTTTGTAGACCGTTTTCTTCAGATGGGGGAAGTTCTCTTAGCTTCTAGATTGCTGATACAGATATTTTAGCATGGATGAATATTGTATTTGTATTTTTTTTCATTGTGGAAATCATAGTTGATTATAGTAGAAAGTTGGGAAATAATCCTATGAAGAAAAAAAACCCAACTCATTTCTATTAACCTGAAGTAAGTTCTGCAAACATTTTGCTGGTTTTTCGTTTAGTCTTTTTCTTTTGCAAACATTTGAAAAACAAAATTGTAAATATTGTATATTTTTCTCTTTTCAACAGCATTACATTGTAAGTGCTCTCCACATCATGAAGTTTTTGAGAACTTGATTTGTAAGTCTTGATTTGTAGCTAAGCTTTCCCCATTAGAATTAGCATTAAACATCTTTGTGTATAACTCTGGTAAGATTTTTTTTTTTTTTTTACAGTTTATTTTTCGAGAGAGAGCATTTGCGTGTATGAGAGCTGGTTAGATAGAGGGAGAGAGAGAATCCCAAGCAGGCTCCACCCTGTCAGTGCAGAGCCCTACTCTCGACTTGAACCCAGGAACCTGTGAGATAATGACCTGAGCCAAAATCAAGAGTTGGCTTAGCTGACTTAACTGACTGAGCCAAGCCACCCAGGCACCTCTTTCCAGATTCTTAATATCCACTGCCTCTTTGTTTCATTTGATATTCTTAGAATTTGTCCTCTGGGTTATTTATTGTAATAAATTTTGGAGTAAAATGTGGTAGTGACTTTCTGGGTATCACTTTAAGATAGAATCCTAGAAGTTCAGAAACTCCGTGTACCTTAGATTTTATCTAGTTCAAACCATTTCTTTTATAGGTTTAGAGTCTAAAATAATTGAATGACTTTTCCACGTACATTGTTGTTTTGCTGCCAGTGATCTAGATTGAATTCCTGATGCTTTTAGTGTGCTGTGAAATACTGTTCATATTCTTTTTGTGATAAAAATTGTAGAAGCCTTTGAGCCTAGCATCATGCAGATGCATGTGCAGAGTTTCTAATAACTCCCTGTCTGTTTTATTGAATTCCAACCAGTACCTTTCAAGGTAGGCAGTTTTATTCCCATTTCATAGCCAGAGAAAGTGAGTCTCAGACAAGTGAGCAGACTTATCCAAGGTTTCATTAATAGTAAGTCATAGAGCTTGGGTTTGATAACAAGTCTTCCTGAGTTTTTTTTTAATTCATAGGCCACACTGCCAATACAGAGTTCTTTTGTTTTGTGTATCATGTGTTTATTCTGAATCTCTCTTAATTTTGATCCTTAAAATAAACTCATTAAGCAAATTAACAACTCAACATGAGACAGTATCAGTCACTTCTAAAATGTTTACCCAAATTTATCTTTTTATATTTTAAATTAAGACATTTCTTTACCTGTACCCTCATTTTTTTTTTTTTTTAACTTTTACAAGTGCTGTTGTTAGCTATATGACATATAATTCTACTTAAAGAATTAGGGATGTATTTGATGTTACTAGCAAAGGATACAATTTTTAAAATTTTGAAATGGGAAGCATATTGTTAAATTACGGGTTTAATAAATGAAGAGCAGAGTTAATGTTACTCACTTTAAAAGGCAACATGTAATAATTCTATTGAAGTAGTTTTCCTTAGAAGGGTATGTACGTTTTGGTATTTACATGACTCAGTCCAACACATTGTTGTCATATAGACTAACTATATGAACAAAGTAACCACTGTTTTGTAAAGCGTGAAGTTACTTTTTCCTGCTATTCAGGGAAGACTTTCTTTTCCCTTTGCCAGCCTCCGTATCATTGACTGTGTGCATCTCCTACCAAAAGTAGGCCTAGCTAATGGAGAAGGCAGCCAAATTGCCTTTAATGTTGTGTCCAATCTTGTGGTAAGAGAGGCTCTGCACGATCATTTCAAGATGCTTTACTTTTATATTACGAGAATTCAGAACGATTGTAGTAAAGGTAGTGTTGCAGTATTATGCAAGATCCATTAATCTGGATGTGCTTCCCTGATAGGGGCTTACATGAATATTACTAAATATTACATGAATATTACTCTTCCACGGGACAGGGTGTCTGGGTGGCTTAGTCGGTTAAGCGACTGATTTTGGCTCAGGTCATGTCGTGGTCAGTGATTTCAAGCCCTTCATCGAGCTCTGTGCGGACAGCTCAGGGCCTGGAGCCGGCTTCAGATTCTGTGTCTCCCTCTTTTTCTTTCCCTCCCCTGCTCACAGTCTGTCTCTCTCTTTATTTTTTTATTTATTTATTTATTTATTTATTTTTAAATTTTTTAATGTTTTTATTTATTTCTAGGAGAGAGAGAGAGAGACAGCGTGAGCAGGGGAGGGTCAGAGAGAGAGGGAGTCACAGACTGAAACAGGCTCCAGGCTCCGAGCTGGCCGAGCACAGAGCCCGACGCGGGGCTCGAACCCACGAACCGTGAGATCATGACCTAAGCGAAAGTCGGACGCTTAACAGACTAAGCCACCCAGGCGCCCCTCTGTCTCTCTCTTTAAAATAAATCAAAACATTAAAAAAAAAAAAAAACTACGTGTGTAGACATCATTAAAAGATAGTTAATAAAAGTGAGAGTATCAATATTTTAATTATGGATTTAATAAAGACAACTTGAGGTTATACCTTTCATTCCAACAGTTTGCCCAAATTGGGCATGAAAAATGGAAAATCAGCCTTAAAATAAAATAATTGAAAATAAGCATTAAATGGGCCACTCTGTCCTGAATCACAGGACAAGTTGAAATGAATATTCATTTTCTGTTCTGCTGAATGGGAAAAAGTGTTTGTTTATTAAGTGCTGATGGTTTTCATGAGGCATTTAGATATTTTAAGTTTCTTTTGTCTGTTATGCAGAAGAGGTACATTTTACTAATTTCTTTTTAGGACTAGTTTCTTTTTAAAGCAAATGGTGTAAAATAATCTCCTTCTTATTTAGTATATGTGATTCATTCCCCCAGTCATATTAGTTAAGGATAATTGTAGAGTACCTTTTGTACGAGACTTTATCTTCGTTGGTATCCTGAGTTTATTTTCTATAGTTCCAAAGTTAGGTGTTTGTTACTGATCTTGGTTCTTTTGTTATAAATAGTGGAGGTGGGAAATGCCACAAGGTTATTCTCAGTGTCACAGTCATTAACATACAGTGTGATTAACATATGGTTGATGAGAAGTCCTCTGAGCACTTAGAATCTAGTCAAATTGCAAAATGTTTTATTGTTTGATTTCTACAAAATACTTAGGAGTAGAAAATCTTATGGACAAGTGAGGCAACGTATACATGAAATTTTTGGATGATTTTTCTCTCACATAGAAGGACCATGGATATTATCATTATAGTTACTTTCAGCTGAGGAAAATAATTCAGCAGATTGTTTAGGTGGTGAATTGGGAATTATAAGGCTGGATCTTATTCTTTAACCAGCATATACTTTTTTTCTCCACTTTATAAAATATTCGAGAATGCACCTATTGATGAAGTGTGCATGTACACGCACGCATATGTGTATACTTTGGGAATGATAGCTTAGTACAAATAGAAGGATCAAAATCTTACTACAAAATCATAGTAAGAAAGTGAAATTTATAGGTTAAGATCCTGGAATTGAGGCTGTTATGTCAATATCATAGATATCATAGTGACTACATGTGTTTATGGACCAATTACTTCAATGATACACTGTGATATAGGGAGCAAAGTATAATAGTAACAATAATAGTAACCACTGTTAAGTACTGGTAATGTAGCATAGTAGGAACTGCACTGGACACTTTCAAACATTTTTAAAACACTTCTTTTTGATTATTGTTTTATTGAGGTGAAACTTACATAACGTAAAAGTAACCATTTTAAAGTATAATTAGTGGCATTTAGTATACTTGTAATGTTGTAGAACTCTATCTAGTTCCAGAATACTTTGATCACCTCAGAAGGAAACCCAGAACCCGTTAAGCAATCATTCTCATTTTCCCTTTTCCCCAGCCTCTAGCAGACACAGTCTGCTGTCTCTATTGAGTCACCTGTTTTGGATATTTCATATTAATGATATCATATGTGCAGCCTTTTGTGTCTGATTTCAGTCACTTAGCATAATGTTTTTGCGGTTCATCCATGTTGTATTAATACCCCATTTCTGAGTAATTTGTTGTCTATATGGTATATAGCACTTAACACACTTTGTTTATCCATTTATCTGTTTATGGACATTTGGATTTTCCCACCTTTTTGCTATTGTGCCAATTCACTATTGTGAATAGTGCTGCAATGAACACTTGTGTATCAGTATTTGTTTGGGTACTTGTATTCAGTTTTGTTGGGCTTGTATATAGGAGTGGAATTGCTGGGTAATGTGGTAATTCTGTATTTACCATTTTGAGGAGTTTCTAAGCTATTTCCTTTTTTTTTTTCTTTTTGGTTCTGGCCATCTCAATAGGTGTGAACTGCTACCTCATTGTGGTTTTAATTTGTTATTTCCCTAATGATAATATTGAGCAGTTTAAAATGTTTTTTTGGTTATTTTTGTATCTTTCTTGAAGAAGTGTTTATTAACTTCTTTTGCTTATTTTAAAATTGGGTTGTCTTTTTTGTTGTTGAGTTTTAAGAGTTCTTTTTTTTTTTTATATTAGAGAGCGGATGCGAATGGGGGAGGGGGCAGAGAAAGAGAGAGAAAGAGAGAGAGAGAATTTAAACAGGTTCCACGCTCAGCTCAGTGCAGAGCCTGATGTAGGGCTCCACACCACAATGCTGGGATCATGACCTGATCCCTAGTCAGACACTCAACTGACTGAGCCATCCAGGTGACCCGAAGAGTTCTTTATGTACTCTGAATACTAGACACTATTAGGTATATGATTTGCAAATGTTTTCTACCATTCTCTAGATTGTCTTTTCCCATTCTTGATAATATCCTTTGATACAAAAAAGTTTTAAATTTTGATTAATTTAATTTAGTGAGTTTTTCTTTTGTTGCCTCTGGTTTTGGTGTCATACCTAAGAATCCATTGCCAAATGAAGGTAATGAAGATTTGCCCCTGTGTTTTATTCTGAAAGTTTTGTAGTTTTAGCTGTTATATTTAGGTCATTGATCTATTTTGAGTTAACTTTTGTTAATTGTGTGAGGTGGAGGGGTGGTCTATGAAATTTCTTAATTAAATATTTCAAATCTTTAGGGTAATAATACTGCATATATTTTTGTATCCACTTATATGGTGCTTGCAGATTCTGGGCACTTTTTTTTTTAAAAAGATTTTACAAATATTAACTCATTTAATTAATATCCAAGTGTACTCACCATTCATTTTCTCTAATATTGACATTGCCTTTGCTTCATATTTGTAAAAGGAATAATTACTGTTGATATAATTTACACCCTTGAACCCATCCTTTTCTCTCCTGTAGTTTATCATTTGTTACATGCCTTTTTAACTTTGCTGTTGTTGTGTATCCAAAAAAAGTATGTGTGATGTCTTTTTAAAAAAAATAATGAAAATGATGTTTTATTTTGCTACCGCCTTCTTTGTTTATTCAACAATATATTTATGAAATTTATCTATGTTGATACATATAACACTAGTTTATTCATGTTCATTGATTTGTGTTGTATGAGTTTTACTAATTATTGATCAATTTCCTCTCTCTAAATGGACTTACAGGTGTTTTTTTTTTTTTTTTTTTTTTTTTTTTTTAAACAACATTGCAATGAAGTTTTTTCTTCATCTTCTCTGATGCANTGTGATGTCTTTTTAAAAAAAATAATGAAAATGATGTTTTATTTTGCTACCGCCTTCTTTGTTTATTCAACAATATATTTATGAAATTTATCTATGTTGATACATATAACAATAGTTTTACACAATTCATTGGTTTTTTTTGTATGAATTTTACTAATTATTGAACAATTTCCTCTCCCTAAATCGACTTTCAAGTTTTTTTTTTTTTTTTTTTTTTTTGCTATTTTAAACAACATGGCAATGAAGTTTTTTCTTCATCTTCTCTGATGCACATGAAAGAATTTTTCTAGGTTCCATTATAGAATTTGCTGGTAAGAACTAAGAACATCAAGTTAAATATTACTAGATTATTCTCCAATGTCTTTGTTCCAATTTTTACTTTTATTATTAATATCTGAGAGTGTGGCTCTCCATCCTTGCCAATAGTTGGTATAATTACTTTTGGATTTTTTGCTAATCCAATAGATATAAATCTGATTGTCACTAACGTATCTCTGTCTCTGATTACTAGTGAGATTGACCATTTTTCCACATATTTTTGGTTACATGGATAATTCTGTGAATTGTCTATTCATATTTTTGTCATTTTAGTGGGTTAGTGGGATGTTAGAAGAGAATGGTGGTAAACGTGGATGTTCAATACTCTGTATTTAACTAGAGATGCTTCCTACTCTTTCTGGCTTTGGATGCAAGTACTTAAGGCTCCTGCCTATGAGAAAACCTTAACTGATCTTCCAGAGAAGTTCACATTCCTTTTTCCCCTCAGTCTTTGCAACACCTGTGTGATTACTTGTGTTTTTAAAGCTTATTTCTCTCTCTTTGCCAGACTTGAGGGCAAGGGCCAGTTTTGCTTTAGCGCCTCATAGGTGCCGTGAACATCAAAGCTGTTAGCTACTATTTGTTGAGTTAATGAGCAAAAGGGAAAATGAATGATGACTAAGGGGAGCTGATTTATAAGACATTCTGAAGAAGCCAAGGCACCTGAGTAGATGAAAGCATGGGGATGGACATGAGATTTCAACACTTCTTTTTTTTTTTTTTTTAATTTTTTAATGTTTTATTATTATTTATTTCTGAGAGACAAAGAGACATTATGTGAGCGAGGGAGGGGGAGAGAGAGAGAGAGGGAGACACAGAATCCAAAGCAGCTCCAGGCTCCAAGCTGCCAGCACAGAACCCGATGCTGGGCTCAAACTCACAAGCTGTGAGATCATGACCTGAGTTGAAGTCAGACACTTAACTGATTTAGCCACCCAGGCACCCCGAGATTTCAACACTTGTAAATTTTTATTGTAGTTTACATCATATGATATTTTCTTTACTAATCTTACTGGCTGTATTGATCATTATATTCTTCAGTAGCACATAGTTGGTTTTTATTACATAATTATTGGATGAATGAAAATCAGAATTTAACTGACGTATAGAGTTTAGAAATGGATGCTCCAAACTTGGATTGTTGATTGTATGGTATTCTGCCTATTGTTTATAAAGTTACTTAGTTATCCCACTATATTATTGGCGTACATTATTTGACTTGTGTCTTTGAATCTAAGGCATGTCTCTTGTAAACAGTACTTGACCAGATCATATTTTTTAATCCATTCTTCCAATTTTTGCCTTTTGATTAGAGTTTTTGTTAACACATGTGTAACTGGTAAGATAGGACTTACACTTGCCATTTTACTATTTGTTTTCTGTATGTCTTAAGTGTGTTATTTATATGTTTTTGGGTCCTTAATTCCTCTATTATTGCTTTCCTTTTTGTTAAATAGATAGTTTCTAATGTACCATTTAATTCCTTTGTTTCTTTTACTATATATTTTATTTTCTTAGCAGTGGCCTCAGGGATTACAAACAATATCTTAATTTTTTTAACTGTCTGGTGTCAGTTTGGATTAGTAAGAGCTTAATCTCAAATTTATAAAAAGTTTGCTGTAATATAGTTCTGTTTGTTCCCTTTCTTTTGTGCGATTGTTGCACAAATTACTTCTTTCTACACTATGTGCCTATCAACACAGATGTGTAGTAGTTGCTTTGTACAGTTATCTTTTAAATCAGATATGAGGAAAAAAAAGAATTAACAAACAAATATACCTTTGTATTGTTTTTTATACTTACCTATGTAGTTACCTTTACTGGTCTTTGTTTGTTTACGTGGGTTTAAGTACTGTCTATTATCCTTTCATTTCAGCCTTTAGGATTCCCTTTAATATTTTTCATAGGTAAGAACTGGTGGTGATGAGTTCTTTCTGTTTTTGTTTATTTGGGTATGTCTTAATTTCTTCATTTTTGACTATTAGTTTTGCTGGATATAGAATTCTTGGTTGGCAGTCCTTTTCTTTCAGTACTTTGAATGTGTCATCCCACTGCTTTCCGGCCTTCATGGTTGCTTATAAGAAATCAGATTAAAAATCTTTTCTTGGATTCCTTGTATGTGATGAGTTGCTTCTCTCTCTCTCTCTCTCTCTCTTTTTTTTTAATTTATTTCTAGGAGAGAGAGAGAGACAGCGTCAGAGAGAGAGGGAGTCACAGACCGAAACAGGCTCCAGGCTCTGAGCTGGCAGTCAGCACAGAGCCTGACGCAGGGCCTGAACCCACAAACCGCGAGATCATGACCTAAGCAAAAGTCGGACGCTTAACTGACTAAGCCACCCAGGTGCCCCGAGTTGCTTCTCTCTTGCTCCTTTCAAGATTTTCTCTTTGTCCTTGGGATTTGAAAGTTTGGTTACGATATATTGAAGTGTATATCTCTTCATGTTTATCCTAATTGGAATTGTTGAACTTCTTGGATGTGTACAGTAATTTTTTCCATCAGATTTGTGGACTTCCATAGCCTGATTTTTTCAAATATTCTTTCTGTCCATTTTTTCCCTCACCCCCACTTTTCGCTCCTTTCTTTCAGGTGCTCTCATTATGCATATGGTGGCATGCCTGCTGGTTTTCCACAGGCCTTTGATGCTCTGTTTTCTTCATTCTTTTTTCTTTATGTCCTTCAGACTGAATGATCTCAAACGACTTATCTTCAGGTTCACTAATTCTTTATTCTTTTAGTTCAAACATGCTGTTGAGACCTTTTGGTAAATTTTTTATTTCAGTTAGAATATTTTTCAACTACAGATTTTGTTGTTGTTGTTGTTTGTTTTTTGTTGTTGTTCCTGTGGCCCTCTACCAGGGAAATTGTGCACTAGGGAGAGAGAGATAAAACGACCTTTTGGAACTACTAGTTTTGGACCCTGGCTCTGAACTAACACTAAATCCAGGAGACCCAAATTATCCTTGTAGTCTACCAGCAGAATTAAGGACACATGGAGGTCAGGTGATCATGAAGTTTTAGCTTAGATCTGCCTCACAAGTGGTCCCCAGGTCCATCCATTGGCTGTTTCTGCAATTTCAGAATGTATAATTAGAATCGATATATTCAGCAGTTAGAGAATTCCCATTTTAGTTCCCTGAGTAGTGGAGTGAATGCTAAAAGAGGCCAAATAGAAGACACTGCCTGTACCAAGGACAATAGTACACTAAAAGCAGTATCTCATTCCTGGAGAGATTGCAGAGATTGGTGCCATGATCAAATAATTGAAACATGCTAGGATGATGATTTCCGGCACATCCCCGTTCATCTTGTCTGCATCCCATTTCATCTTGGCCAGTGCAAAAGACAGATGGGTCTTGGAGGATAATAGTGTATTGTTGTAGGCTTATAACCAAATGAGGATTCCAGTTGCAGTTGCTTTACCAGGTAGGGTTTCACTGCTTGAGCAAATTATCCTCAGGTACCTCATATGTAGCTATTGTTCTGGCAAATGCCTTTTTTTTTCCATCCTTGTCAGCAATGTCCAACAGAAGCAGTTTGTTTTCAGCTAGTGAGGTCCAAAATACATGTTCACTGTACTACCTCAGGAGTGTATCAAGTCTCCAGCCCAAGGTCATAATTTAGTTTTCATAGATCTGTTTGCATAGAAAAGGGGTCTCCTTTTACTTCCATAAAATACCACATTTGTGTATGAAGCTGATGGTATTATGCTGAATGGACCTAGTGAGCTTGAAGCAGCAACTACTGTAGACTGATTAGTGAGACATTTGAGTGTCAGGGCATAGGAAATAAACCTGATAAAAGTTCAGGGGCCCTTCATCTGAGTAACATTTCTAGGGGTCTAGTGGTATTGTGTATGTGTTGATATCCCTTCTTTAAACAATTTTTTTTTAATGTTTATTTCTATTTTTGAGAGAGACAGTGTGAGTAGGGGAAGGGCAGAGAGAGAGGGAAACACAGAATCTGAAGCTGGCTCCAGGCTCTGAGCTGTCAGCAGAGAGTCTTACGCACAGCTCTGACTCATGAACTGCGAGATCATGACCTGAGCCGAAGTTGGATGTTTAACTGATTGAGCCACCCAGGCGCCCCTGTAGATATCCCTTCTAAGGTGAAAGTGAATTATTTTATCTGGCCACCTCTACAACCGAGAAAGAGGCACAATCTCTCGTAGACCTCTTTGTATTTTGGATACAGTGTATTTCTCATTTGGGTATGTTACTCTGGCCCACTTACCAAGTGACTCAAGAAACTGCTAGTTTTGAGTGTGACCCAGAATAAGAGAAGGCCCTGCAACAGGTTCAGGTTTCTCTGCAAGCTGCTCTGTTGCTAGGGTCATATAATCCAGCAGACTCAATGGTGTTTGAAGTGTCAGTGGCAGATAGGGTTACGGTTTGGACCCTTGCTAAAGGGTCAATCAAGCAAGTCTTGATTGGTGAATCATAGTGCAGGTCTTTAGGATTTTTGATCAAAGCCCACCATTCTTGTGGGTAACTATGCCTTTCTGAGAAAGAGCTGTTGGTCTGCTGTTTGGGCCCTCAAACCTACTTACGCCTAGACCATCAAGTTACCATGTAACCTGAGCTGCTTATTGAGTGGGTAATTATCTGACCCACCATGCCATAAAGTTGGGCATGCACAGGAGCACTCTAGTCAAATAGAAGCAGTATATATGTGATCGGCCCTGAGTAGGCCCAGAAGATACAAGTAAGTTACATGAGGAAGGGGTTCAGATGCCCGTGGTCCCTATTCTGCTAGCATTTTCTTTTTCTAAGACTGTACCTTATAGCCTCATGGGAAGTTCCCTAGGGTCAACAGACAGAAAGAAAAACCTTGGACATGGTTTATAGGTGGTGTAGCATGATATGCAGGTACCACCTGAAAGTGGGCAGCTGTACTACTACAGTCCCTTTCTGGGACATGCCTGAAGGACAGTGGTGAAGGGACATTTTCCAGTGGGGAGCACTTTGGGCAGTGCATCTGGTTGCTTGGAAGAAGTGGCCAGATGATTGTATTCTGTTTCATGGGTTATGACCAATGGTTTGGCTGGATGGTCAGGGACTTGGGAGGAACATGATTACAAAACTGGTGGCAAGGAAATTTGGGAAAGAGGTATGTTGACCTCTCTGGACAAAAATTGGGAAAATATTTGTGTTCCATGTGAATGCTCACCAAAGGGTGACCGCAGCAGAAGAGGATTTGAATAATCAAGTGAATAGGATGATTCATTCTGTAGATAACAGTTAGCCTCTTTCCCCAACCATCCCTGTTATTGTGCAGTGAACTCATGAATAAAAATGACCTTTTGGCAGGGATGGAGGTTACACATGGGCTCAGCAACATAGACTTTCACTCATCAAGACCTGCCTGATTACAGCCAATGCCGAGTGCTCAATCCATCACCAGCAGAGGCTAACACTGAATCCCTAATGTGACACCATTCCCCGGGGGTGATTAGCCAACTAACAGGAGGCAGGTTGATTATATTGGACTGCTATCATCATGGACATGGCAGTGATTTGTTCCTACTGGAATAGATACTTACTTTAGATGTGGATTTGCCTTCCCTACATGCAGTGCTTCTGCCAAAACTACCATCTGTGAGCTTCGTGGAATGCCTTTCGACCACAATGGTATTCCTCACAGTATTGCTTCTGATTAAGGAACTTATTTCAGAGCAAAAGCAGTACAGCAATGGGCCCATGCTTATGGAATTCGTTGGTCTTATGTTTCCTACCATCCTGAAGCAGCTGGCTTGATAGAATGGTGGAATGGACTTTTGAAGCCTTAAGATATAGCACCAGCTAGGTGCATCAGTACTTTGCAGCAGTGGGGTGAGGTTCTCAAGAAGGCTGTATATGCTCTGAATTAGTATTCATACTAATACGGTGGTATTTCTCCCGTAGTTGGGATTCGTAATAGGTTCAGGAATCAATGGAAGTGGTTTTATTCACTGTTATCTCTAGTGGCTCATGACCAAATTTTTTAGTGACTCTTTCCATGACTATGCTCTGCTGGCCTAGAGATTTTAGTTCTAAAGGAAAGAATGCTTTTTACCAGGGGTCACAGTGATTCCACTGATTTGGAAGTTTAGACTGCTGTATTGTCACTTTGGACTCCTCATGCCACTGAATCAACAGGCAAAGCAGAGTCACTACTGGCTGGGTGACTGATTCTGACTATCAAGGGAAAAATTGGATGTCTACTTCACAATAGAGGTAAGAAAGAGTGTGTCTGAAATACAGGAAGTCCCTTAGGGCATCTCTTAGTATTATCATGCCCTGTGATTAATGTCCATGGAAAACTAAATAACCTAGTTCCAAGAGAACTGCTGATGGCCCAGACCCTCAGGAGTGAAGTTTTTTTTTTTTTTTTAATTTTATTTTTTTTTACAAATAGTTTATTGTCAAATTAGTTTCCACATAACACCCAGTGCTCATCCCAGGTGCCCTCCTCCATGCCCATCCCTCCTCCCCCCACATCCATCAGTCCTCAGTTTTTGTCAGCATTCAAGAGTCTCTCATGGTTTGCCTCTCTCCCTTTCCCCCACCATTTCCCCCTTCTTCTCCCCCTTGTTCCTCCGTCAGGTTCCTCCTAATCCTCCTATACGTGCAAACATATGATATTTGTCCTTCTCTGCCTGACTTATTTCGCTCAGCAT